>NW_021633965.1:0-34118 GCF_004799145.2 Neltuma alba
TCCTCTCCAACCGCTCCTCCGACCGCCGTCGTGCTAAGTACCAGCTCGTCCACACCGTCCGCACCCACAAGGGAGCCGACGACAAATCCTACGGCTGCGTCTTTCAAGAAGAAGACGACACCAAACGCATCGGCGTCTCCCTCTCTAAAGACCTCATGGCCGTCGCCGGCGAAGCCCTCAAGACTAACATCACTACCCTCGGCCCCCTCGTCCTCCCCATGTCCGAACAACTCCTCTTCTTCGCCACACTGGTCGCCAGAAAAGTCTTCAAGATGAACAAGATCAAGCCTTACATTCCAGACTTCAAGCTCGCTTTCGAGCACTTTTGTATTCACGCAGGAGGTAGGGCAGTTCTGGACGAGTTGGAGAAGAATCTAGAACTTTCTGACTGGCACATGGAACCTTCTAGAATGACTCTTTACAGGTTTGGAAACACTTCTAGTAGTTCTCTGTGGTATGAACTGGCTTACACAGAGGCCAAAGGGAGGATCAAGAAGGGTGATCGGACATGGCAGATTGCATTTGGGTCCGGTTTCAAATGTAACAGTGCCGTGTGGCGTGCGTTGAGGTCCGTTGATCCTAAGAAGGAGAAGAATCCATGGATGGATGAGATTCATGAGTTCCCAGTTGAAGTGCCTAAGGTGGCAGCCATTAATAATGGATCTCATGACTTGCAGAAATAAATTAAATTAAACCGATTAAACCTTGTTTTTTCATTTTTTTTTTTTCAAAAGGGGAGGGGATATGATTGATATATGATGAAAATTAAATGACGATGGTGATGATGATCTTTAGGTAGTAAGACAAAAGAGAAGACTTACTCCCAATCTTAGTTGTGTTGTCAATTGGATGGTTTATTGAAGTTGGCTTTTAGGGTTTGTCTGTATACAATCAAATTGTTGCTGCAATGGAAAATGATTATTCTTCATTTCAATTGATATGCGCTCATGTTGTAGCCCTAATGTGTATGTGCAAATAATATATTTTCTTGTCATAATAAAAATGCATAACACTTTCAAACAAAGAGATAAAAAAATGTACATGTGCAGATATGAGTGGTGGGGGACTACTTCCTAAAAGAAATATCAAATTCAAACTTTGTAAATAAAAAGAATGAATTAAAAGAATTTTTTTATAACTGTCTCTCGACCCTTGATCTAATTGAAATGAGATAAGGTGCATAAATATCTAATTCATGAATGAGCACCCATCACCTGAAAGTTTTCTTGGATCTTATATATATTGAAAGTTTATTTTCGTAACAGGAATATCCCAACTATTATTTGCTGTTAAATTTGATCGTTAAATTATGTGGTTTAACTAGAGTATTTAATGATCAAACTTCATAATGAATGACAGTTCAGAATGGAAATGTTACGAAATAAAACTTTCAAAGCATATAAGAGTAAAAAAAAAAAATCAAATGCTGGATGCTCTTTTATGAATATTTCTGGGGTATTTAAGCACATTATCTCAATTGAAATCCATACTAATGTGTGTTAATTACTAGATATTAGATGGCTTGTTTTATACAAATATACTATCTTCGCTCCTAAACATATAAGATCTAGTTGTTAGTGTAATTTGTACTATAGACTAGATCTTATATCTAGGAACAAAGGTAGTATACTCCTTATGATCCTTTTTTATAAGAGCATGAAGTTTAAATTGCCTTTGTCCTTTTTATATGATGCTAATTAGGGTTGTATAAACATTTAATGTGTTTTTACTATTTTTACCCCTAATTAATTTTATATATTGCATTAATTAAAACTTTGGCGACTTGGCATACTACGTTCTCTTTTATATATACTTTCTTTCATTACTATTCTATTTCTCTCTCTTATTTACCCCCTTAAGAAAAAAAAGCATACTTGAAATTTTTTTTGTTTAACCTATTTATTACTTTTAACTAATTTTAACTGTCTTCTTAGACCATATAATTCAGTTACTAAACTCTTATAAAAAAGAGCGCAAAGAGTCATTTTTATTTTGGGCCGGGCATATGTGCTAAAAAGAAAAGGATTTTTTTTTGGGTAGGAAAAGTCAATTTATGTAACAGTGGGGTCAAAATTGGTGTATTAATTCAGTCAAGCAATTAAGCTTAGTTAAAACTTAAATGTAAGCATATATTTGTCTGTGAGTACATCTGTATTTAATTCACCAAACTTGTGGTCAAAGTTGGTAGATTAATTAAGTCGCGTAAGCTTACTTAAATCATAAGCACTAATGACATATGCATTAATTAATGTTACTTAAATAACTTAATCTGCCCAAAATTACCAGGAAAGTCATAATTTCTCAATTATTGGTGGGATAATAAAGAGGACTCCTCCTGAAAATCTCCTACTTAACGTTTATTATTGCATGCCAAAGATAGGTAAAGTTAGGTGGGATTAAATTATTTATGGACTTGGCAACCATATTGGTTTGATTTGAATAAAAATAACGTTTTGTTCCTTTAGAGAATTGGTCCAAATCATCAGCATATTCTCTAATGGTTCGCAGTATCTTATTTAATCATATGATATAGTAATCTCTCCACTTCTATATATAAGCAATACTTTTTCACATAAAGTTAATCCTATATATATAAGCAACACTTTGTATTTGTTTAAAAATTTAATACACTTTTTGTAAATTTGGCTAAAGTATATATTTGGTCTTTTAATTTTGTACAAAGTTTTAATTTGATCCCTTAACTTTAAAAAGTATGCTTTTAGTCCTTTAACTCTAAATTTTTTAAAAAAATGATGACATTAAGATATTAAACGTTGATAAAATATTCTCAAGTACTAACATATTAAGTTTAATTTTCAAAACATCCATGATTGTTACAAAAAATCATTACTAAAGCTAATGATTTTGGGGTTAAGGACCAAATATATGCTTTTTAGAGTTAAAAGACCAAATTGAAATCTTGTACAAAGTTAAAAGACAAAATGTATACTTTAGCCTTTTAATTTTTACCTCAAATTAATTATATGCCTGCTCTCTCTTTTTTTCCCCCACTCATTCCCTCTCATTATTATTTTCACATATGAGGATATGTTAAAAAAATTACTTCTCTTACACATTTATTATTTTTAACTAATTTTAATCAGTATTTTTTTCTGTTTAATTTAGTTAATCGTTGCTTAAATATGGTACCCCAAGGACTAGTTTGTTAGATTACAGTTTATCATTGAAAACAAAATTATGGTTCATCAATTTCTTTCTTCTTTTTTTTCAAAGAGGTACTCATTCCAGCCCATGTCCTTTTAATTAATTCACAAAACCCAAAAAAATTATATTTAATTATTTTCAATTAATATGCAGAAATTTTGTAACATTTTTATTTAAAAAAAATACCCCCATCGGTTAATGATTAAAATTTGATATGTAAAGATAAAAATCACCCTTTAAATAGAGAAAAAATAAGAAAGAAAAATTTGATATAATAGGGGAAAAAAGGAAATGAAACCTTATATTTGTGGTCAAGTCAAAATTTCAAATGAGCCTTAAATTTAAAACTAGAGGAAGTAGGTGATATCACATAAAAATTATATTCGAGTATAATCAAATGTCACGTAAGGGGTATAGCTCTATAAATGTCAATTTTCCACGTGAGCCATGCTTGAACTTGAAATTTAACTTATCATAAAAAATAATAATACAGAACGTAGAATATATTACACATACATATTATAAAATATCCTACTGTAGTGTATCATGTCAAATATGTACATCCCATAGAATACATATTATTTTCTTTAGACAACAGTATAACATAATTGAGCAGTAATCAAAAGAAATTAAAAAAAAATAATTGAGTCAGATACTTGAAAGATGCCAGATTAAAGCTCCTCTTGTTTACCTCTTTTAATATTGTTTTGACATTCTTTAACAAAAATGTTGTTCAACCAAGTCATTTGAAATTAAACTTTAATGTTTTGTCACTGTTCGTTGGGAAGAATGAACTCGCATGGCCATTGTATCTACGGAGAATTGAATACGTAATCTCATGCTTAAGCAAAACTTAAGATGTTAAGTGTTAGTTAAGTCAAATCATTCCGATAAATTAAACTTTGTTTAACTTTCTAATTTATTGATCGACGTATTTTAGGAGCACATGAAAAGGTATATATGATATATCTCATGGGGATGCCTGATTGTGTTGGAATGAGGTACTGCTTTCAATCCATAAGACGTCTTTAAAAATCTTTTCATGATCCATAATATGAATATGGTTTGGTTAAAAAGAACGACCTTCTCTTTTTTCGTAAGCCATTTTTAATATTTTTCTCAGAATGAAATAGATAAGTTCAAAATTGAACACTTTTTCTAATAGATGAGCGTGAAACATAAACCAATATTAAACAAGAGTAATGTAAGAGCAATATACCCAAAAAAAATATAAAAACAAGAGTAATATAAAGAAATACCACGATCTCTATTATAATATACTTCCTAGGAAGAATATGTAGTATTATCAGAAGTCACTAAGCAGGATATTAATTACGTTTTTTAGATTGTGTTTATTTAAAGCTTGATGCAATTTTTTTTTCCATTTCTTAAGATGTAATTCATGATAATAAAGATAATTTCTTTAAAAAATTCATTTTCAAACAAATTTAATCACTTAATCATTTTTTCTTAGTTCTAGTAAAGTAGTTGGGATGGCTTAAAATAGAAGTAAGTAGAGAGAATTACGATGAGATTTTAATAAAAAAATAATTATTAAAAAATCCTAATAATAATTTAAACACTCTATAATAAAAATTTCAGAATAAGAAACGACAACTTTTAAGATTTATTTTATAATTATTTTTTCTTTGGAATCCCGTTATCATTCTTTCTAATAAGTGGCACGATAAATAGTTTCATATGGTGCCTTAGTCAAAAACTTTCGTTTGCAAGTGTCTTTAAAAGAAAAGACCACACGTAGTATTTGTCTCTGAAATTAATTACTAGGCATGGCAAATCATCATCATCATCAAGTGGCTTTTGCTGCACAGGTAACAGTTGGTAGATTGCGGTCCACCTCCAACCATAATGGAAGCAACTGTAGACATAAATGCTACGCTCTTCACGCTTCAAGAAAGAAATATATTGATTCATTATTTCGCGTATAAGAAACAATCACTAAACTCACATGTTTTAAAATATTAATTAAATTTAATTAAAAATAATAAATATATAAGATATATGTATTTTAATTATACCATTGTTTATAAAGAGAATATATGAGAAATAATTAGTATTATATATTTAATGAAGATACAAATAAAAATATTAGTTTAAAATTTTAGACAAAGTAAATTTATTTCTTATATTTAGGGACACCACTATAAAAAAAATTATTTTTTATAAAAATGGATGGAGGGAGTATTATTATCATCATTTCACCCCCTTCATGTAAGCCATTCCTGTAAAAATTATTTGGTTCACAATATAAATCATTTGGAGAGTAATAAATACCTATCAATTTCGTACTGCTAATTAATGTTTAAATTTGACTCCTTACATTTTTCTCCTTTAGGCAAATTTAATGAATTAATTACTATTTCTTGATTGACTAAAATAGTTTTTTTTTGCCAATAGTTCTAATTACTCTTTTAGTTCTATTTATAACGTAGAAAAAAAAATTCTATTTCGTTATTCTATTTATAAGTTACTTCATTCAATTTTTAGCATGAATATACTATTTTATCTTTTATTTATTATAGTGTATATAGCTTTTTTAAAGTATATATATTAAGTAGAGGTACAATTGAAAAGTTATTATATGGGGTTAATATAACTTTTGATCCCTAAAATATGAAATATAATAACTTTTGATCCCTAAAATATGAATCTATTTTAGTTTTGGTTCCTCAAATTTTAAATCTGTGGTTTTAGTCCCTAAAATTTTATCTGTCTTAAAATGTTAATCCTTGACAATGCAACAATATTAAAATCTGTTAAAATATCATCAATTACATTAAACGTGGTGATGTGGACTCACTAGATAACATCTAATTGGATATTGCGTCGATAAAAGAGTATAGAACAATGAATAGCTCCTAAAAATGAATAGTGAAGAAAAAAAAGCAAGAAGCTAAAGAGCTGCATTTTTAGGATTTGTTTTTTTCCCTTTTTGTTATGCACAAAAGATCTAGATAGGTGTCATCTCTTTAACACTATTTATGAATATTCAGTAGATTTTAATATTGTTACACTTTTAAGGACTAACATTTTAAGACTAAGTAAATTTCAGAAATTAAAATCATAAGTTTGAAATTTGAGGGATCAAAACCAAAATATACTCAAATTTCAAGGACAAAAAAATTACATTAACTCTTATATTTTTATAAAAAGTTAATAGAGTTTAATGTTTTTTCTAATTTGTGGTGTATATATTAAGTGGGGTGAAACTAAAAAGCTATTATATTTTAGTAAAAATTTAATTAAATTTAAGATTTTTTTTGTTTGTATAAAACACGCTGAAAATATATTATCAAATATATTATAAATAGAACTAGAATACCAGTCAAAGTAAACTACTATGCTCTTTTGATTCTATTTATAAAATAGAGAGAAGTAATTTTTTGTCCTATTTTATTATTTATAGGGTAGAGAGAGAATTTTTATATGAAAGTATAATTTTATGTTTTATTTGATATTATGTTGATTTTGTACTAATAAGGTATAACATATATTAAATAAAAATAAAGTTAAAAAATTATTAAATTTTAAATAGAAGTTAATGAAATTTAAAGTTTTTCTTAATTTATGTGAATCATATTAAAAGTAACTTATAAATAGGATGGAAAAAGAGAAAAATATATTAGATGGAGGTAGCATCGCACCATTATTATGTATCCTGATATGCATACCTTGGGAAAGTAGATTAAATAGCCTTAATTATCCATCATAAGATACATTGAATGGGAATGGGAGTGGGACTATACGCGCAATGCATGCAGCATACTTTGACTTTGTTGTACATACTATATAATTGGTTGGCAGAAAATCATAAAGACTCGAAGTCAACATTGATTATTTATAAAATTCAAGGAATATAAAATTAGACACAAAAGCAACAAACAATGGTTATCGGATGCTCCTCTCAAGAACTATATAATATACTACCTCCTATCTTTAGTATAAGATCTCCTTTAACTTTTATTTTGGTCTTAAATATAAGATCTCAATCCATTTTATATATTATATTTATTCTTTTTTTTAAGATAGTCCTTCTAACAATGGTAGTTTTAGTCAATAAACTTGATTAGTAAGGATATTTTAAGAAAGACAACACTTATGTATTACAAATAACTAATTTAATTTATTTTTTTAATCTACTCAAATTAGTCAACTAGTTCTTATATTTAGGACTGGAGGTAGTAATATAAATACTCCTTCCATTATGAATATTACCCGCATTTTTATTAATTTTGGCCCTAATTAATTTCTCTCATACCTTCTCTTTTAATATATTTTTTTCATTTTACTCTCTATTTTACCCACTTATAAATGAAGACATATTTAAAAAATTGAAAAAAGTTTTCTACATATTTATTACTTTTTAATTATTTTTTTATAATTTTTTTAAATCACACAATTTGATTATTTGAAAGCACTATATGTGAAGCTGATGACTAAAACAAAAACAAGTTGATGTAATATTTTTTTGTTTTAGAATGATATTTATATATATTTATGTTGCCATGGGTCTGTGAATGATATCATGATTTTAAACATGTTTAACTTATATTAGGCTTCATAGTTCGTTATCGTGTGATATTATATTTTGTATTACAAGCAGCTTTTATACTTTTTTACACTTTTTAAGGATATTATCACTGTATCCAAGATCAATTTCTTCCAACAGAATTTACAGATTTATTTGAGTTATAGACATGTCATCACATACCTATAGTTCTTGTATCACTTTCTTTCGGGAACACTAACGTAAGAGTTTGTGGGGTCATTACTTTAAATTTTAGACATATTATCATAGATGTTTAGTTCTAATGATCTAGGAAAAATGACAAAATATACACGTTGAATTTCAAAAAGAAAAAGGAAAACTAATTTGAAGATCCTTACAGTTTTCATCAGTTTTGGATCAGGTCCTTTTTTTTTTTTTTTTTATTGGATCCTTTAATTTTATAATTTTAATATATTAGTCTCTTAGAGTTAAATCTGTTAACAGTGTTAAATTTTCTGTTAATCCAAGTCTGAAACATTTTGCTTTCACTCCGCTTCCACCATATCTAACCAAGCTCTCCTCTCTCCTTCACTCTTTCCATTATTCTATCTCTTTATCCACCATCTCCCTACTGATAATTGGCTCATCGTTGCTTTCAACCTCTCCATGATTTTAGCTATAAATTTAATTTTACTTGGCTAGAGGAACTCAGATTCTCGTACTATTTTATTTTAATCTCCATGGATGATTCTGCAACAGTACTTGTTTTTGGGTGTTGGGCCCAAAAGAATCAGTCACCACTTTTCTTTTCACAAACCCAACAATTTCGTCTTTTTTCATGCTTTTCCTGTTAATGTAATTCTCCAAACAAGGTTCAAGCTGGATGGCAATGGACAAGTAACTGCAAGTTGGCCAAAGAGTGTCCAGTGACATTATAGCCAAGAGAGGGGAAGGTGTTATGGAGAGGTAAAAAGCAGGGAGAATGGTGAATAAGTAGATAAGCTTGTTGAACGAATGAAGGAGAGGGAAGAGCTGGGTCGGCTATGGCGGAAGGAGAAAGAGCATAGATGTTTCAAACTTGACTAACAGAAAACTTAACACTGTTAGCAGATTTAACTCTAGGGGACTAATAGATTTAACATTATAAAATTAAAAAACCCAATTAAAAAAAAAAGTATAAGGACCTGATTCAAAGCTGATAAAAACTATGAGGATCTTTAAATTGGTTTTCCCAAAAGAAAAATAGGACATGATAACTAATCTTGCAATAGTCATCAAAATCACCTATTTGACATACATCTTAAAAATTTAATAGTACATGACAATATAGGGTTCGTAATGACATAATTGTCCTCCTAAACAATTGTTTTTTTTTTTGGGGGGGGGGGGAGCTCAGTGCTTAGGCACCTATTACACTCAGTGATGATTGATTTTATCCACAAAACACAGAAAAATTTTACATTTAGAAACTAAACATGTTAGAGAAGACAGCCATATCTCAGATCAACACTCGACATTGTTCAGAGTCACATGCCCCATATACCACGAGCTGATGCTATTTTGTTGCTTGGTCTAGATGTAAGTTCATACAGTATCCTTGCAAAAGTATCAGAGTATCTGCCATCTGTGAAAAGAACCTCTGCAAAAGCATTCTCATAGGCCAGTAACAAGTTCTGTTTTGAGGCTCAGAAACTAGGCTCTCCAATATCATGGCAGATTTACGGCAAACTTCTGGAACAGGATGAGGTGTCTTTATCACTTTAAGCAACCGATCTATGGCCCTGCATTCGGAGATTCTTTATTAGTGTACACCACTGAATTGACGAATTCCTTTATGGCAGGTTAAAAACAGATTACATCTACATGTTTTATCTTTCCACAGAATCACAGATTCCTATCCTATGTTGAAATGGTGCGAAAAGTAACAGGAGAGAAGACCAGAGGAAAAACAGGAGGGAAAATAGATTTTCCCTTGTCTAGATAGCAAGAGAAAATAAGAAGGAAAGAAAAGTGGAGGAGAAAAATAGGCATGAAGCGTACATGTTTTCCCCCCAAAATTTTTCTGGCAGTAAGGGGAAAGATTTTGGAAAGAAAACATGTTTTTCAGAATTACAACTTCTCTCTCTGTTTTCACTTGATTATCCAAACATACAGATAGATAGTATATTCTCTCCGCTTTTCTGTTCCCAGTCCCACCACATTTTCTCTTTGCCCATTTTCTTCCTTCCACTTTGTCTCCTTATCCAAAACAAAGCATTAAGGAAAAACGAAAAGGGAAGAAAGAGATCACCATCTTTCACTTGCAATCTTCAACCTGCAGTCCATATTGACCTCAGCAAGGTTATAGAGTGCACCTACAGCAACTGCCTGTGCATCTAATGCTGGTTGGCTGATAAGATCGACTAAACGTTTGTGTATCTGCAGTGGTCAATAATTGTCCATTACATTTTGGTTGCACACAAGACATTAACATTATAGGTCTGCAAATTGAAGAATTTTTAACCTGCGGAAAGAAAGGAAGCAGGAACGGCTCATTGTCAGGATTGATGATCAAACGCCCAAGCAATTCGGCAGCAGCACAATGCCAGGCTTTGACTGTAGATTCCAACATCCCCATGATGGCTTGGACAGCACGTTTCTCTCTGTCAGAAATAATGATTTTATCAATCACAATTATGATAGCATGCAAAAAACAACTGTAAGAAGCGGTCAAATCACTTACGTTATTTTGATAAATGATGGCTTGGATGAGCTGAATATTCGAAGGTCTAATAGTGGGGCCAAGTTAACAATTGTCTCCAGCGCATTTGTGACAAGTTCTTCATCCTCTATCAACATCATGAAATAATTTGAAATTTATAAATAATTTATAATAGGCACCATTCAGAGGCATCAAAAGTGAAGTTTTAACATTAGTCCCCTGATATTCCAAGTTACCCTTTTTTCTATTTTATGTAGTTTCCTCTTTTTAAATCTGGACTGTTAAGCATCATAAAATCACAGAACTTTGGCACCCAACAAGCTGAAAAAAACTGTTAGAATCTAAGATTGATTACAACAGATTTCCTAGCCGTTAGAATCTTATCACTAATTCTGTGCTCTTTCCTTATTTGTAGACCTAGAATCATGGGCATTAGGCATAGATTGATTACCCATTATTATTTTCATTTAATATGATCGGATTTCATGCCCTTTGTAAGAAATCTGATCTCTATTTATGTACTCTAGCATTCAGTGGAATAATACACCGAAATATTCAGTGATTTCCGATAAAACTAAAGACTTCTTTATCTTGCAGTCCTCAGCTTTTTTACTTTAGTGAAGTTATAAAGATAAATGGATTACAAGATTACAGTGTCTAGAATCACTTGCAATTGCAATAACAAACATACCTACCAGCTTAAAACTTAAAAGTAAAGAAACTTCTTCATATGTAGATACAGTCATCTATGAGTTATAGTTACAATTTAGTGATTGTTGACAATAATATTCAAGTGGTCGGGAATGCATGCCACCCTCAATTGATGCGATAATTTTCAAGACTGATGCAATAAATTCTTTCAGATTCATGGCAAGCCTAAAAGGTCCATTACATCCTAATAACCTGTTAGTTCCTGCTGTTTTTATGTGAATAATTCACTCTAATGTATTGTTTCATATGAGAAAGGTACAATTTATAGGGTCCGGATGCTTAATAGGGAGAGAATAATCCAGTTACAATCAATCAAAAATAAATTACAATAACTCAAAGATATTGCAGCATGAAATCAGTGATTTATTCTCTAACTAATATCATGGGTAATTAATGGAGAGAATCATGGGCTTTCTAACACTCCTCCTCAAGCTAGAGAGTAGATGTCAACCATTCCCAGTTTGCTTCGAAGCCCTTCAAACTTGACTCTAGCTAGGGGGCTTGGTCATGATGTCAGCAATCTGATCAGCTAAGCGCATGTTGCCCAAGTTAATAATGCCACCTTCTACCTTTTCTCTAATAAAGTGTCAATCAATGTCAACATGCTTTGTTCGGTCATAATACACCGGATTCTTGGTCATCTCAATATTGGCCTGGTTGTCACACAAGAGGTTTAATGGACCTTCATAGGGAATTCTTAACTCCTTTAAGAGTCTAATCACCCACATTCCTTCACATACCCCCAGAACTACAACTCTTAGTTCAGCTTCAGCACTGCTTCTTGAGACTATTGTCTCTTTCTTGCTTCGCCAAGTGACCAAATTTCCCCAAACATAAGTGCAATAACCTATGAAAGATCTCCTGTTATCCACAGCTCTCCCATGATCTGCATCAGTGTAGACCTCTATGTTTCTTGTACTTCAATTTTTAAAGAATATTCCTCTTCCCTGGTTGAGTTTGAGGTAGGTCAAAATTCTGTACATTGCTTCCATATGTTCCTCCGAAGGTTGGTGCATAAATTGGCTCACCACCCCAACTAAGAAGCAAATGCCAGGTTAGGTGTGAGTCAAGCAGATTAGTTTATCCACAAGTCTTCTATACCTCTTTGAGTCAATCAGTACCCTTTGTGGTTTAACTTCCAAATTACATGACTCTTCCATAGGAGTTTCATATGGTTTAGCTCCAAGTACCCCTATTTCATGGAGTAAATCAAGTGTGTATTTTCGTTGAGATACACTTGTACCCTTTTTGGATCTAGCAACCTCCATTCTGAGAAAGTACTTCATTTGCCCTAGATCTTTCACTTGAAATTCCCTAGCTAAGGCTTTCTTGAGTTGAGAGATAGAAATTTCATCATTCCTAGTTACGACTATATCATCCACATACACAATCAGAATTGTTACCTTTCCACCATTGTGTTTGATGAAAAGAGTGCGATCAGTTTGTCCTTGAACATACCCAGACCTTTTGATCGCTTTGGCAAACCTATCAAACCACGCTCACGGAGACTGTTTAAGGCCATATAACAACTTTTTCAGTTTGCAAACCAAGTTGGGCGGACATAATACATCATCTGGGACTTCCATGTATACTTCCTCCTCTAAGTCTCCATTTAGGAAGGCATTCTTTACATCTAATTGATATAACGACCAACCAATCAAGATTAGCAACTAAGGACAGGAGTACCTGGATGGTACTGAACTT
Organism: Neltuma alba; assembly: GCF_004799145.2. Classification (NCBI taxonomy): domain Eukaryota; kingdom Viridiplantae; phylum Streptophyta; class Magnoliopsida; order Fabales; family Fabaceae; genus Neltuma; species Neltuma alba. The sequence continues at coordinate 12,792 of NW_021633965.1, forward strand.
TGCTACTGGAGCAAAGGTTTCTTGATATCAATCCCATAGGCTTGGGTGTACCCTTTTGCAACTAATCTCCCTTTGTATTTGTTGATGCTTCCGTCAAGATTGAATTTGGTAGTGAAGATCCACCTGCAACCAACTGCTTTCTTGCTCCTAGGGAGTGTGGTAATCTCCCACATTTTGTTCTCCTTTAAGGCTTTCAACTCTTCGTATGCTGCATGCTTCTAATTAGGATCTTTCATGGCTTGTTGAAATGCAACTGGAATTTTCACCTATGAAATATTCCCCACAAAACTCTACAGTCTAACAGACAAGTTGCCAAAACAGACAAATCTTTGAATGAGATGCTAAGTACATGACCTTACCCCCTTTCTGAGTACAATTGGCCATCCTAGCTCTTCAGGATCTAACTCTGAATCATAATCATGTTGCTGCCTTAGAATGGAAAGAACTCGACTACTACTGTCTTCTTCAGCTGATTGAGAAGTTGAGTGCTCAATCACCCCTGCATCAATTTCAACATTGGTTTCCATTGGGTGATTGTTTGTGGGACTTTTGGGTTGTTCAGGTCTAGGAGTGTTTGAGGGACTTTGGCATTCTAGTTGAGTTGGAGGTTAAGGGCTTTGTGGCTCTACTTGTGGTACAAGTTCAAGGATTTCTTCTTGTGGGACAAAGGGGTCAAGGGGTGAATCGGTCTTAAGTTCAAGCTCAAGTGTAATTAGCCATTCTACTCTATAGTTCTCCCCTTGAATGGATAATTTGAGATAGTATGCATCATCCTCATAAAAAAACAGTTTCTTTAGAGATTGCGAGTTTTCTAGTGATAGGACCATAACAGTTATAGCCTTTTGGGTCAAGGAATACCCGAGAAAAATACACTTTCTGCTCTAACACCCAGTCCCCCCCCCCTATATTTATGAACAAAAACGACACACACAATGACCCAAACACCTTTTGCGTAATGGTATTAATGATTGGTAAGTTAGGGTAAGATTCAACGAGTTTTTGAATAAGAGTACTGAAACTAAGGACTTTGGAGGCCATTCAACTGATAAGATAGACTACGGTTAGCACACCATCACCCCAAAACAGACTTGGAACATTGCTCTCCATCATAATGGTTTGGGTTTCTTCTACAAGATGCCTATTCTTTCACTCGACAACTCCATTTTGTTGACGAATATAAACACAAGGTTTGGTGGTGAATTCCTTGTTGCTCAAGAAATTCTCTAAAGGCTCCACTCACATACTCTTTGGCATTATCACTCATCAACACTTCAATGGAAGTTTGGAATTGGATTTTTACAGAAGAGTGAAAATTTTTGAAAATTTGCAAGGCTTCAGACTTTTCTTTCATAAGGTAAACTCATTTAACCTGGGTATGATCATCTATGAATGTGATAAATCACTTAGTGCCTATTCGGGTTTTGGTTTTAGCTGGTCCCCAAATGTCAATATGGATCATTGAAAACAGGGTAGTGGGTTTGTAAGTTTGTTAAGGATAAGAAAGTCGAGTTTGTTTGGCAATTTGACAAGTTTCACATTGGAAAGGAGAAGAATTTTTATTGAATAAAGTTGAAAACACATGCTTTATGTAATCAAAAATGGGGTGGCTTAATCTTTGATGCCACAACATTACATCTTTATTCTGAGAATTGGGGCAAACTAAAGTTTTCCTTGCTCCTTTAGTCTACATCTCCTTTCCTTCAAATTAGTAGAGTCCATCCCATTCTTCAACAGTCAAAATCTTCCTCCCCGAGGTCAAATCCTGAAAAACACTATCATCAAAGATCACCCTACATACTTGGCTTTTAGGCAATTTGCTTACATATATAAGATTGCAAGTGAGAGCAGGAACAAACAAGACATTGCGAATTTCAAAATCATCAGATAGGGCTACAGTGCCAACACCCTCAACCTTAGTATACAGTCCAGTTGCTACTTTAAGAGGTTTGAAGAGGGACTTGTTACCAGTCATGTGATCTGGAGCACCTAAGTCAACAATCCACATCTCATCACTAGTGACCATTGTATTAAGAACCATAATGGAATTACCTAACTGAATCAAGTTCACATTGGGAACAGATTTTGACTTCTTTTGTTTTTCAAGCATCTTACAAAGCATCTGAAGTTCTTCTCTGGTTAACCAATCTCCATCATCACCTTTTTCTTCAGAAGAGGTGTGATGGCTCTCTCCATCTTGCCGTTGTTTCTATTTCTCTTGGGTTAGCCTTCCATGCCGTTTCCAGCATTCATTTCTAGTGTGACCTTTCTTGTTACAGTGATTGCACCACTTGTTCCCATTCTTCTCAAAGCCCTTTGATGTCTACAACCCCTTATGACCAACGCCAAGCCATTTGCTAGAGTTTGGTTACCTTGGGTGAGATGGCTCCGACTTTCTTCAAACTTAACCATACTGAAAACTTCAAATAAGGATGGAAGAGGTTTTAGACCCATAATTCTACCTCTCACTTCTTCAAAAACATCATTCAAGCCTAGTAGAAATTCATATGCTTGTCCTTTCTCAACCAGCTGTCTATAGTAATTAGCACCATCAACATTCTTCCAAGGATGTACGTCAAAGAGATCCAGTTGTTGCCATATCTTCGTCAGAGTACTGTAGTATTATGTTACAATCAAGCTACCTTGCTTCATATCTTTAAGTTGCCTCCTCAGATCTAATAAGGCTGTAGGCTTTTCCAATGGAGAGTAAGTGCGCTTAGCAACATCCCAGATCTCCTTGGCTATGCTTGCAAGAAGGTATCCCTCACTAATTTCGAAAGTCATTGAGTTGCATAGCCAGGACATCACTTGATTATTTTCTACAAACTAGGTGTCAAAATTAGGATCATTATGTGGCGGTTGGGTAGCTTCTCCATAGATATACTTCTCCTTTTGCTTTCCATGCAAATACATCAGCACACTTTGAGACCATTGGAGGTAGTTGCTGCCATTAAGCTTGTGAGCCACCACCATGGTTTGATTTTCAGTGCCTGTGGTCAAATCTAATGCTGGGTCAGGGGTTTTAGAGGGTATTATAGTTGAAGAAGAAGTGCCTTGAGTATTTGAAGGTGTGTTAGACATAAGGGCCATCAGAATAGTGCCTTTGGTGACAGCAATATTTCAGATAGACCCAAAAAAGGGTGGAAATTCCAGTGGATTCATCTTCTAGACTCAATGGTGTCATTGTTTGGTTCTGACGACGACGCTTGCTGTTCACGTGTGGAGGCTGTGACAGCGCGTGAGCTTCACGCACTACTCCATTAGACATCGGCTTCCAGGAACTAGCCGATCAGTGGGTTCCGATGAGGGCTGGAGTGGCAGTGTCGTTCAATGCCCTTCTCTTGCTTCAAATCTAAAGGAAGCCTCTCTCTCTCTCTTCACCCCTCCTCACTCTCTCTCCCTCTCTGATTTACTGTCAGGTGTTTAGGACGGATTTCTGGGTTCAGATCGAACCCAAAGCTCTAATACCATGCTGTTTTTAGGTGAATAATTCACTCTAATGTATTATTTCACATGAGAAAGGTATAATTTATAGAGTCCGGATGTTTAATAAGGAGAGAACAATCCGATTACAATCAACCAGAAATAAATTACAATAACTCAGAGATATTGCAACATAAAATCATTGATTTATTCTCTAGCTAACACCATGGGTAATTAATGGAGAGAATCATGGGCTTTCTAACAGTTCCTACTTTCCTGGTAGTGCCACTTCTTACCAGCTAAGACAAAAATGACGATTTGCACTACACATAAGTTTCACACTCCTAGAAAAGAATCAATTACAACTTATAATAATTGTCCAGACTTAAAATCAAATGTATACACATGAAAATCATCAATAGATTAGGGCCTCTTCTAAGCTACTATAAAATACATCATGCAATATTGAGGTTTCAGGCATATGATTGCGAACCATATCCAAGCACGCTATGTGCCACTGGTGGAACATTAAAGATCCCCAAGCTTTCGAGAGGCTGGGGCCACTCCGTACATTCACTCACTAACAGATTGCTTAACACGTCAATAAACCCTCCTTTACTATATATCTATCATCCCATTCTCTCTCTCCTCCCTACACTTGCGCCATCAACCAGTGAACAGTTATAAGCCCATAACCCACCAATCAATTATACACATCACGTTCAATTTTATTCCACAAGGGTTTTAAGTCCCAAGCATTTGATCACCGCACAATTTCAGAGTTTCTAAAAATGTACAAGACTCCTAGTCCACATTCCATGGGCCCTTGGGTATTTTGGAGAATTATCTTATCACCCTGTCCAGAAACCCATATATTAGATCAACTTAGTATTCCTAGACAAATAGCTAAGCAATTAATAAGGCTTTTTTTATAATAGTTATTATAAATACAATTATAATTACAATTACTGCTATTATATTATATGTACCTTTCCAAAGTGCCTATAGTTTATCACAAGAAAGGCCTCCAGCAAACAAAAGAAGCTAACAACATAGTGCCAAATGCTCACGGCCGTTACTGATGTTTGACTGACACAATCAGTAATTTCGGTCAAACTCAACAAATATCCTACTTTAATCAGATACAGAACTGCAAATTCAATGCATCATGTTGTCTCTGAATTTGGTTTACATTTCAAAGATATCATAATCCATCACATTGATATTCATCTGACCAAGCCCAAATTAGAATGTCTAAAATTTTTAAACATTGCACCTCAACCAAAAAAATAAAATAAAATAAAAGCAGCTTGAACGATGAAGATATTAGTTGAAGCATAATAGTGTTATTGAAAAATCAAAACAAGCAGCTAAGCTTCAATAAGAAAAACATGCTCACCTATTATGTAATCTTCTATGCACTGGAAAACCGATTCCAAACAATGCCGATGTTGAGCCATGATAACTTCATTATCTGGCATAAAAGAGAAGTTCCTGACGATATTTGAAGCAGCAACAGCACACTGTTGTTTTTCTGCTCTCCCTTCATCATCTAAATTAAACAGAGAGTCTTCATCAAACCACAACTCTGAAAGACGAGACTTTGTCAAGCCATTCTGCTGTCTGGATTCTGTACCAGTAGGACCTGATGCTTGGCTGCATTAACAGAACGATCCTGTATTCAGATTAATTTTCTTTTCTTTTTCTGCCCCACGAAGAGCATATTATAAAATGAAAAACAGGGAACTAAAGCCCAATAAGACATAACAGCACAAAAACGATTACCCTTGTGTACCATTTGAACCCGGTGCCTCATACTGATTCCCAAATCCAGTTACAATTGAATTTGCACCTAATGATCTGACTCTTCGTGTCTTCATTAGTTCCTTCGGAAGTGCAATGTCACGCCAATCATCTATCTGTTTCAATATATGACAAGAAAATGAACCAGCATTTTTCATAGAATAAATATAAAGGTATGGCAACCACGAAAACAAATATAGGAAGTTCAATAAGTTTTCCTTTTTACCAAAAAAAAAATGTCTTCAAACAGTTTTATGAAACAAAAAACCAATACAAGCACTAGAATATTTTTTAAAGGGGGGAAAAAAAGACTGGTAGCACATACAACTTGGAGAAGTGCATCAAGCAAGCCAGGAATTTTTGCAAGGGGAGTTGCATCTTTGCGCATATCATCCTTCTCTTTGAAAGAGAGCAGTGTAAGAGTATTCAATGCCCAGGTCAGCTCACTCTTCAGACCACTTTGAAGAGCCAGAACAATTCTTTTATTGTTTTGGTCTAAAAAGGGAGAAATAAAATGACGAGAAACAACATAAGTTAATGCAATAGCTTCCAAAAACTAGCAAAAGGATCTTATCAATGAACAACCTTTGAGAAATAACTAAGCATCTACAAATGTGGAATCAGAGTAATCCTGCACTTGAATCGCTGTAATTAAACAGTATTTTTTTAAAAATTTCTACAATGAATACATAAAAAATATTACTTCCAATTTTTTTACTGTTTTCTCTAACCGTCTTTTTCCAAAAAGGAGAAGGAAAAAAAAAGAAAAAACAAAGAAAAGTAGTCCTCTTCTTTCTTAGTGGCTCATTAAGGAGTTGATCAACCACTTGCTTGTTAAAATAGAACGCCTAAATTGACCTCCTCATTCTTTATGTATAGGTTTCATCAATATAGAGAGATTCCTAAGAAAAGTAGTCCTCTTCTTTCTTAGTGGCTCATTAAGGAGTTGATCAACCACTTGCTTGTTAAAATAGAACGCCTAAATTGACCTCCTCATTCTTTATGTATAGGTTTCATCAATATAGAGAGATTCCTTTGTATCAAATTCTTGCCCATTTATATCAATCATCCTCTTATCAATAAATTCCAGACCAATTAATTGTCAAGCAACTTCACAAAAGTTAAAGGAAAATAACAATCATGTTTGCTTTTTGATCAGATAAAAGAACAAAAAATATATGAATATATAAAATGTTAAAAAATTCCACTTAATATAGAGGGCAGATACAAGTCATACAGTGTTAGAAGGGAGGAAAAAGGAAAAAGTAGGATTAGATGATTTATGAATTGCAGGATGAGATTCAGATATGACTAGTTGACCTCTGTTCTATACAACGGAGCGTTGAACATGCAACCACAGAGACACATCATTTACAAACCTAACAAAAGCATAAGCAATTACATGTTTTTAGAATTATGTCATCATATAAAAGAGACACGGGTTTCTTGAAACCTTGCACATCAACAAATGTCAACATCCTATCGGGATAGGTGTTAATCAAGAGAATACTACTCTTCCAATGGCCATAACTTTGTTCTTCAAAAAGAAGCTAACTTGAATTAAAGGATTTGTAACACGTTCCAAAATACAAGAGAAAAATACACATATTCATTCTACTTCCTTTCTCGCCCTGCTGCTGAATTTACATGTACTGCAATAGTGAGTTCATAGCTGGAAGACAATATGGTGGTAGCAGATGGCGTGTCAGAATCCACAGGTAATGTTCTATTGCAAGTACAGTCCTCCACTTTTTCTGCTAAAATAATGAGATAAAAGGGCAATTGCTGAGTGCCTCATGATTTTCTGGCCCTGTTTATTAACCTGAAGTTCTTAACAACCTACCAACATTTCATATGAAAGAATGATTCTTGAGTGCCTTAATATTGCCTTAATATTTTCTAGCCCTATTTACTAACCTGAACTTTCTAATTTCTTCACCGCCTATCAGCAGTTCATAACCTTGTATGACGCTGCCTGCTCAGATCGATGCCAAAAATAACTTCTAAGAGCTTCTGTGAGCAATTTGATTTAGATTGTTTAGGGCAATGCTTAGGCTCCTAATTCTTTCAACATTGGCATATATTGATTTTAAGGTTTCAAAGTTGATTTTCATGTCAACACAGTTAAATTTGGGTCATTATTGATTTATAATGAGTTAGGTTTTAAATATAGGCTTATTTTTTCACGTACACTATTTATTTTGTTAGTTCATTGTTGCCATTCTGAATTATATGAAACATATTTGATATTTTGCATGCGTATGCACCTCATATGTAGTGAGCACAACACTACGCACTTCAGCACTAAGAGCCGTTGTGCTAAAAGCGCATTAAATATGCACACTATAGACAATCACGCCTTCCAGCATCTTAAGCTTTTAGTCAGTTTATGAAATTGCCCCAAATATGCTTTATACATAGGTTTGCTAATGAAAACATAGCATAATTTACTTGAAACTTGAAATTGCAAATCTAATTTTTGTCCTAAGGCAAATTAAAGAGGCATCAGATCACAAAAGTTAACTCATGAGGTAAAAAAGTGCCCAAGTTCTGATAAGTAGAATTGCACACAACGAAATAGGGTCATAGAATATAACACAGCCGAATTTTCCATAACTAAATCCAAAAATTTGCCAAACACAATTTCTTTAATGAATGCAGAAATTTATGCCCTTTGTTCTATAAATACTAAAGCAACGCTCAGTAAGTAGTATGGATATATATAAGCTAAAATAAAGCCCTTTTTTTTTACCTAGCAAGAAACTACCGTTTTTGTTCTGTTCATAAATCTTACAATCTAGAAAGAAACTACCTAAACCCACTTTTTTAACGGTATCGAATAGGGTTGGAACGAGAACAAACACACTAATGAGGAAAGAGATATACAATTTAGCAAACTCACCGGCGAAGGAGCTATGGACGTGGAGGGATGGACCGAGCATAGTGGACGGCGCAGCCGAATCGGCAGCGGCGGCAGCTGCAGCTGCGGCGGCACTGGTGCTGCTGCTACCAAAAGGGCGGCCTCTTTTCGCAGGCGGCGCCGACGAGCTGCCGCCAGCTCCACCTGACTTGCTCTGATCTCTCTTCTGCATGGCTCCCTCCCCCAGTCGCTCGCCCTCTCACCCTCTGGCGGTTCTGCGATGGCGAGTTTTTATTTTTATTGTTTATTTTTTATGGTCCATTGCTTCGTCACTTTTTTGTTTTTTGGGTACTGTGCTTCGTCCCGTTTTTTTTTTTTTTTGACCAGCGTGCTTCGTCCCGTTTAAACTTTAAAGTTTCTGCTACTTTTTCTGTTTTTGGTAAAATAGGCAAATTGGGTTACGTTTTAAATCGTGCCCTGATTTTGATGACCTTCAGGCCCAAATAGCTTTTTAAAAATTTCTTGCGCCTGAGGCCCAGTTAGGTTTGACATGTATTTTGACATCAAATTAGTTCCCACCATGGTACCGAAAAGAAATTAGCTTCCAATAACTAATTGAGGCTAGATCTGGTAAAGAAGTTAGTTACTCATGACATAGTAAAAGAAATATTCATATTTAGTGTGTGAAAGCTTATTGGAATTGGATTTCTTATTATTTTCTAGCTCTATTGATTTGATTCAAAAGCGTATATAAATACCCATGGTTCATGGTTTCCGCTGTAAGGACTACATCCTCTCATCTGGGAAAAAAAAAAAAGGTCCAATTCCTTGGTGCAGCACTTAGAGAGATTTCTTAAAATAAGGGTTCAATTTCTTATTGTGACACTCAGGCTCTACTCTTGATTTGAGTTGAACCCGAGCCCCTACTTAAAATTTTTGTAAACAAAATGGATTTGCATCCATAATTTTAGAAAACACCCGTTTATAGGGAAAATAAATAAATAAACCTGCATATTTCTAGTTCTTTAGAAAATCTTGGCTAAGAAAAACAATTCTCCAACTTTTTTCTGTTTATTATGGATTATTGAAATCATTAATTATACCAAATTATTTTTCCAACTAGACCAGTACAAGTTTCTATAATTAATCAGAACCAAATCATCACACACATAAGCACAAAATTTTAAAAAAAACTTACCAGAAGACAAAATAAAAACACAAACAACAAAACTAGTTTGATCGACATGTAACAAATTCACTTGTCAGCTAGTTATTGGGATTTTTCAGGTTGGACACAGAGCTAATTGTTTATTTCACCAAACAAAATTATTACTTCCTTTCTGAGCTTGATAGAAGAGTTAATTGGCTAATTTAAATAAATTAAAAAAATTTGTTAAGTTAGTTATTAGCAATAAATACGTTTTATCTTTCTTAGAATATCCTTGCTGATTATGTGTATTAGCTAAAACTACTATTTCATGAAACATTTAATATGTACAACTATTATAATGGCTACTTTAAAAAAAAAATAAATATGAAAAACAAAATATATTAAGGTTTTATACGTAAAATCAAATTGAATGCTGCACTTTTATACTAAGGATAGAAGGTGTAGTATTTTTTTTATTCTGTATATATATTCTTCACCTTTCCAGGTTCACGATTATGTACATATATGCGGCATTCATTTAAAATTAAATTTAAAAAATTTATATCAGCACAAAATATCTAAAATGCATCGAGTCACCTCAGGATTTATGCAGACATATAAGGGCCATTTAATTTTCTGCTACAATAACAATTGTGAGATAAATAAAGATTGGGTGAAAAAAATTGATATCAATATCAATCATCATCATCAATCAAATGAATCAATACAATGAAAAAATACACTTAATTTACAAGTTATATACAAATGATGATGTGGTTTATATATTGGTAAGTTGCATAAATTTTCAGTTATTTAGAGGAAAAAATTATGGAGAGTATCCTCCTTTTAACTCTGACCCAAGTTTTTACTTTTTTTTTTTTCCTGAAATTATTTGTAAAATATTTAACAATTGTGACCAAGAAAAGCACTAGTGGCGGTGCATAGTGGATCCATCACGAACGTGGGATCACGTGACTGGCACTCCCACCAAGGAAATAAACGGTCGTAGGGTAATAACTCTCTCTCCAATCTGTCGTTTACTATATGGCCCACCCCCACCGCCCACGCCAGTTGCTCTGCCCATTCTAAGGCCTTCCCTCAGCCGTTCATGCCTGCTTAGGATCTCCTGTTCTTTTTCAAAAGATCTTTTTGATTAAATTATGTGATTTAAAAAATAATTAAAATTAGTTAAAAATAACAAGAATTAAATCTTTGAGGCCTCAAGTTTGTTCTCATTTTAGTTTTGATGTTTCAAATTTGTTCTCACTTTGATTTTAGTCCATCAAATTTCAAACTATAAATTTTGATCCCTCAAAAAGTAAGATAGTCCAAATTTTTATTATACTACCTCCGATCCTTAATATAAGACCTTGTTTGACTTTTATTTTGATCCTAAATATAAGATTCCAATCCACTTTATCTTTCATGTTTATGCATTTTTTTCAAGATGGTCCTTCTAATAATAATAGTTCTAACCAGTACACTTAATTAATAAAGATATTTTAGGAAAAGCAACACATATTTATTACAAATAACTAACTTAACTTCTTTCTTTAATATCTTGAAATTAGTCAACTAGCTCTTATAAATAAGACCGGAGGTAGTATTATAGGAACCAGTGTTATAAACGAATGAAAAAAAAAATTGATGGACTAAAACTTATTGTGTGAAACCTAAGATACTAAAACTAAAATAAAGAAAAACTTGAAGGACTAAAAATTGTATTGACTCAAATAACAAATATCTAAAAATTGAATATTATTTTTTCAAGTATTTTCTTATTTAGTAAGAAAGCAAATAAGAGAGAAATATTATTAATGTAAAAGATGAGAGAGAACGCAGCATATGAGAAAAAGAATGATGAGAGATAATAAAAAATTAATTAAGAGTAAAATTAACAAAACTGCATTTAATATTCAGACACTCCCAAACAAATCTTATAAAAAAGATCAAAAGCAATTTAAATTTTCAGATTTTATTAAAAGGACTGCAGGTGTAGTTTATCTAATTTATTCTAAATAATTTTAGGGTGTATATAAATAATTATGAGAGAAAAACTTTACCTTCTAAAACTTAAAAAAAATGCTCTTTTTTTTTTGTGCAAACCAGGCAAACAGAAGGAAATTCTTTGTAAAAGTTACGCAAAAGTTCTTGGCCAGAGCTCTATTTTTTTTTATTTTAATATCATTAATTTAGTTTAATATATTTTGTTGTAAAAAAATTATTACTATTTTTTAAAAATTGGCCTTCCAGTTAAAATTAACTAATCTTAAATATCTCTTTCTTTCGTATACCATCACTCTACAATACATTTAATAAGAGGAGCAACCGCAACAATAACAAGTATTATTCTACTAAGTAGGATCGACTACATGAATTACACGACACTAATGTACTCTATCAATAACCAAGTTCTTAGATATGTTGTTAACCAGGAGGTCCTGTTTAATGACCTCGTTGAGTATTCTTCTCAGCCTTCCTCTATCCTTTTTTATAGAATTCCAAACTGTCTAATCTACCCTTCTTACCAGGGCCTCTAATAGCCTTCTTTGCACATGCCCGAACCACCTCAAGCGATGTTTAACAATTTTCTCTTCGATCAGTGCCACACCTACAATTGCTCAGATAATTTCATTTCAAACCTTAGCTTTTCTTGTACCACCACATATCCATCTCAACATCCTCATTTCTGCTATCCTAACTTTATGCTCTTGTTTCCCCTTTAACGCCTAACATTCACTATCATACAACATAGCTGGTCTTATAGCAATCTAATAAAAATTTTTCTTAAACTTCTCAGGTACCTTCTTATCACAAATAACTCCGGTAGCCTTCTTCCACTTTAACCGACCAGCTCGTATTCTATGCGAAACATCGCCATCAATTTCACCATCTTCATGTATAATAGATCATAGATATTTAAACTTTGACATTTGAGGAATAATTTAATCTCCCATCTTCATCTCGAAATCACCATTGTCTTGCCTCCTCCCAAAATTACAATGCATATATTCCATCTTATTCCTACTTAAGCGAAAACTTCTAGACTTCAAGGTCCTTTACCATAACTCCAATCTAGAATTAATCTCTTCTTTTGATTCAGCCATGAGGATTGTCATCCACGAAAAGCATGCACTTACAGATTTTTTCTTGAATAAGCTCAATTAGAACGTCTAAAACAATATTAAACAAGTAAGAACTCAAAGAAGATCCCTGATGTGGGCCAATCTTAATGGGAAAGTCCTTTGTCTCACCTCCAGACGTTCTTACACTTGTAGTTACCCCCTCATGCATATTTTGTATAGTTTTGATATAATCAATCTGTACACCTTTCTTTTCCAAAACATTTCAAAGTACTTCTCTTGGCACACAACCATGAGTTCTTTCTAAGTCAATAAAAACCATATGTAAATCACTTACTTTACTCTTGTATCTTTTCATTAATCCCCTTAATAAATAAATTACTTTAGTTGTGGATCTTCCCGGTATAAATCCAAATTAGTTCTCTGAAATAGGTCTCCAACCCCAGTTTATGTTCAATCACTTTTTCTCACATTTAATAAGAGCATTTATGAAAAATAAAAATTTAACACTATCAACCTTTTATAAAGTGTCTTATATTCGCAACAATGAAAATCATTTAAATATAATGGAATGCATTTATGATGCATTATTTATAAGTTGAGAAGAATGTAACTTACCTTAAATTATATATTCTTTTACTGAATTAGCAATTTTTGCAAAATCCGTAGCGATTGAACTCATACATTTAAAATTATTAATTAGAGAGAGTAAATAACGAATCCACTGCTGAGAAACACTTAGATGAATTTTAGGACAATATGAATTATTAATTGGAGATGATTATAATAGCATTAAAATAAGGGCAAACAGTTAAACATTCCTTAAAGCTAATTAATACTACCTCCAGTTCTAATTATAAGAGCTAGTTGACTAATTTAAGGAGATTAAGAAAGGAAGTTAAGTTAGTTATTTGTAATAAATATGTGTTGTCTTTCCTAAAATATCCTTACTAATCTAATGTATTGGTTAGAACTACCATTATTAAAAGAATTATCTTGAAAAAAAATACATAAATATTAGAGACAAAGTATATTAGAATCTTATATTTAGGACTAAAATAAAAGTTAAATAAAGTCTTATATTAAAGATGGGAGGTAGTATTACACAACATGGAGGCAAAGCAATCGCCAATACAAGTTAAGTGCGGTTGAAAACTTGCTAATGGATAACTAACTGGTTGGTTAAAAACTCTTATTAACTAACTAACGTAAATTGAATATGGGCGCATGGCTATATTCCAACACCCGCTCTGATTATCCAGCTCATATGGAATTTTGGAAAACATAGCATCCACATGCCACAAAATTTATTTACTCCCTCCTACTTTATCAGGTCTAAAAAGATAAAGGACATATACAAAAAATTTTTGATTAATATACTCTTATTTATGGATGGAGAATGAGAGAATGCGGGAAAAATTAATACAATAAGACTAACTAATAATTAATTAGAAAAATTTAAAAAAATAGTGCTAAAATTTTCAAGTAAAACAATAGTGCTTTTTTACAAGTAAAAGCAGATTAAATTTTGAAGAATAAGTGAGTAGAATAATAATTATACGTGTTAATATTTTCATGACCAAAAAGAGGGGAAAATATGATCATTTTAAGGAGGACAAGTGGGACCTCTTTAACAGCTGTGAATCACCATTGATCAAGTTGATGTTTGTCCAGAGGGATTAGGTAGTTAGGCTGAGAGACCTCATGATTTGATGAGTTTTATATTTCACTCAATACAACAATTGTCCAATTCCCTTTTTCATTATCATCAGTCTTGGTAAATTTCATTTTCAATCTCACAGCTCCATTATGTGTAAATCTCATCATGTATCTCTGCAGTAGCATAAACAATTCTTACTATGAAAAGTGTTTTTAAAAAATATTTTTTTATAAATCAAAATAAATTTCTTTATATATTTATTTTATTTATTATAAAAGTACTTTTAAAACTATGATCCATCCAAACACCTCATAAGTAGACTTAGGAACATGGATGGTACGATATTATTGTGTTTGACCAGTAATTAAATATTTGAATAAATTATTAATCAAAATGTCAAATTCAGCAGCTTAATTAAACGTTCTCTTCAATCTTTCGTTTACGTCTTTTAAGAGGAGTTGATTTGATTTACTCATCTCCCTGTTGCCAACCCTTTTTTTCATGTTCATATTACCTTAAACAAATTATTATCATCTTTTAATATAAAAAAAATTACCACGCTAGTTGTTTTTTGGGTATATATTCATTACCAATATTGTCTTTTCTTACATGACTCATGTTAGCAAAAGATTTGATAGAGATTTACATTGGTTACGAGGACTTAACACAATCCTTCTCCTTTATTCGAGTTTAGTTTTAAACCTGCTATGAAATATGTGTGGCGTTTTATCATATATCTTTATAATTTTTTAAAAATATTTTTGAAGTCAAGTTTGTTATAATTTGTTCCAAAGGTTATATTTAATTACCTCATAAATATTACCAAAAAAAAGTTGTTAGAGGTAGTTTAGTTATTCTTCAAATTGCCCCAAATCAAAGGATTATCTTTTACTATAAAGTTTTGTGGCCAAAACTACCAACATAACTACTTCAATTATCCTTAATTTATCTCTTATTGATTAATGAGGAGTATTACAAACAAATTATTAAAAAATTTATTACATTATATTGTACTACCTCTGGTCCTAATTATAAGACATAGTTGACTAATTTGAGGAGATTAAGGAAAGAAGTTGAGTTAGTTATTTGTAATAAATAGGTGTTGTCTTTCCTAAAATATCCTTACTAATCAACTATATTGGCTAGAACTACAATTATTAGAAAGACTACCTTAGAAAAAATGTATAAATATGAGAAACAAAGTAGATTGGGATTTTATATTTAGGATTAAAATAAAAGTCAAATAGGGTCTTATAGTAAGGATTGGAGGTAGTATGTTTTACATTATGAATTGACTTTTTCACTCAATAACTTGTATTTAAGGCGCTGTGAATCTCTTATTTCAATAGCACTCCACTTTTTTTTTATTTTTTTTATGGAGGTAGCCGTGAGTCCTATACCCTAGAGTGACAAAAATGATGTGTCTATGGGTCCTTTTTTTTATAGGAGAGAATTAAATTATGAATATAAAAAAGAGAGAATTACTATGAAATCTAATAACAAGTAATAAGTTATCATTTTTTATACTAAAACTTATCATTAAGATTTTTTAATAATTATATTCTTTTCTTAAGGCTTTCTAGCAGTTCTCATAGACAGCTGTACCTTTAAAACTAGAGGTAGTAATAACCAATAGCATATAAAGAATGACAAGTGTATATAAATAAATAAATAGAAAATACAAAACAAATAACAATATTTATTTATTTTATTTTTATTTGCTGTATTAACTCATTTGACATAGGTGTTATTGAGGGAAAAAAACTCATGTTAGAATACAGTAAAATAATCATTGCCATAAAAAGAGTAAAACTTTATACAAACCACTGTTAATACTTAATATCATGATTTAATTGGTGGTAGTTACAATAAGTTTTTTTTAATCTGAAAAGGTATTAGTTAATTTGATTCAATCAAGCAGCATTTTGCTCTCATCAATGTCAATAATGAGTCAGAAAAAGACATGAAGTTGGCTTTGCCTTTGTCATGCCCATGTCTTCCTCCTCTTTTCCATGAAAACACACCAAAAATCAAATGAGGGAAAAAGATCTTTATAGTGATGCCAAAACAAAAGCCCATCGTCAAGGAACACAAAGTTGAAACAACATCACTATATCTTCATCATTACCATGTGGGTGTCCTAGTGCTCATTGCTGCTTTTGGTAATTTTCTTTGCATGGGAGTGACTGGTGTTTTGGGATTTTTAATTGCATTTTTTTTTTCAGATTTTTCAAAAAATAGATTAATTAATCTATAAAATAAAGCAAAGTACCCATGATAGATTATAAATTGAAGGGTTAAAGGGTATTTTTGTCCTTAAAATTCTTTCAAGAATATTGAGTCTCTTAAATTTTTAAGTGGTATAATATCCCCTCAAATATTCAACGTAACAATGTGACCTCCATTATTAACAAACATCAACTTTGATTGTTGAGCATTTTGTTTAACCTAGTCATGTAGCAATTTATGATAAGTCAAGAAAGTCAAACTAAGTAACTTGTTAGTGATTTTTAAATTTTTATAACATCATAATGTATTCATAAAATGATTTATTATTTATTTATAAATTTCATCATATCTTTATTATCTCAATATTTGTATGGCATTCTCTCTCTTATATTGCATCTGATTATTTTCAAAAGTTACTCAAAATAACAGATCAGGATAATTAGAAAACTACTTTTTCTAATATTATGAACCTAAACCTACCATGAATTGCAGCATGTGCAGTTTTGGGTCAAACAAAATACTTTTACCTTCGAAGTTAACTTTTTTTTTTCCCCTTCTCATCATTCAAAGCTAACCTTTATTAAATATTAGTCTATTATACATACATATATATATAAATCTGTGTGTGTGTGGGTGTGTGTGTGTGTGTAAGGGAGGGGGGCGAAAGGAAGGAACTGGGAAATCTACTTGCAATGAAGGTGAGACGGAGGTCGTCTTCTCCGCTATTCTTTCCGCCATCTTTCTCTCTACTATCTTTTTTTTGGGTCATCAAAATTTAACATTTTATAAAAATAAATATTATTATAATTTTAGATAAAAATATATAAGTAAATTTAAACTGTTAAACCTTGATTTGAACAGTTGACAATGGTAGTGCAAAAAATTGGAAAAAATTTTGCTTTATAGAGTTATCCATTCTTTTCTTTTCTTTTTAGTTTTTAACATTAAGGTGATCATATGGATTAATAAATTTTGCGTGTTTGTACATACTTATGTTAAATGTTTATAAATACTTTTATGTAAGTTGAAACAAAATTTTTTTTATATATTTATTTCGTATTCTGTAAATTACAATTAAAAAAATATTTTTAAAGAATTCAATTGTAATTTCAAATGAGTCATTAACTTATGAATGATCTCATTTAATCTATCAGTTAAGTTAGGTATATTTGCCTCTATTCATAAAACTTTTTAAGTGGAGTCTTAATGGACCCAATCAAATGGTTAGGTTTAAGGGTGTCCTCCACCATATTTAATTAGTTTGACGTTTCTAAACTGCCACACAGTAAAAGTAAAAGCGTGTACTTGAGAGTTTAGTCCTTTATTTTTCAATCACTCTGCCTTCCTGTTCTCTTTCAAAACTTTAATTGACCATTTCGTTCAAAAATTCTCTTTGGGTGGGAAAAAAGACATAAAAAGGATGAAAAATAAAAAATATCTCTTAAATATATAAATTTCAATTCAGATCTCAAAATGATTTAATTACTATGAAATTCCTAAAAAAAACTAATCTCAGATTAAATTTTATAACAAAATTATCTGATTGAGAATAATAGTTTAATAAACAACTGATTTAACTTATCAAATGATAATAGTTAAGATAACGATAACTAATTTCATGAAAATTTCTTGCTGAATATCATTGATAAAATTTTAATTGGTTATAACCTTAACTTATTAAATAATAATAATAATTAAAGCAATTACAACTAGTTTTACCAAAAAAAAATTAATTTCAAAATAGTTTGGTAAGAATTCCATAAGAATTAAGTCATTCAAAAGGCCATTTTAAAATACTCATATTTTGGTGGTCCTTATATGTCTTTCTCTTCAGAAAAGCCAAGCCTATATATTTGCATTAATTAAATTTGTGTTTGCATGGCAATCAACTTGTTGACCACTATTTATTATCCACGACCCAAGATTAGTGCACGATCTAATTTAATTAAAACCAAATCTCTCACATGCAACGATAAATGGCATAATGGGGCCCACTACCCAACAATAGTAAGCTATTTTGTACCCATGTTTGGGTCATTCAGTTTATCTTTTTGCTTTTTTTTTTTTGGGCAAACTATCTTTTTGCTTTTGAATTTTCCCTTTCTGGGTACATCAATCACGCTGGATCATATCCATGATGGTCCATCCCTCTTCCATGTGCTAAAAAACTAATGTACTAATTCATGAGTTTTTTTAAAACCAAATTAACCAAAACATATTATATTTTAGAAAAATTGGAGGAAAGGCCCTCATTAAAAAAGTTTATCCGTAGTAAAAATCTTAATTAGGGTATCAATATTCTGTGTTACAAAGCATTGGAACAACCTGAGTATAAAAATTTATCAAATCCTTCTCACAAATAAAATTTTCAATGAGATTTTTTTTCCAATTTTTATTATTTTTTGCGCATGTTAAATAACTATAAATTTATGAATTATGTGATTTTCTATCAATAACTTTTTTTTAGGCCTGAATCAATAACTTATTTTTTAAATTTTATATGTGTGTGTGTTTTGCAAACAAAAAATATGTGGATTTTTCAGAAAAGCCATGTCCTTTAAAAAAAAAAAAGTTGATACCATAAATGTATTTAGATATTGCTGGTGTCTTGTAACGTAACGATATCAAAGGCGTTTTTTGATTTTTTTTCTTTTTAAAGCGTGAACTTGTGAATTCAAACCTTCGTAAGATTTATTTGGTGTGTGAGTTATAATTAAAAAAAATTAGTATTTTAATTTCACTCAAATATAAGAATTTGAGTTTGCAAGGAACTTGATTAGAAATGTCATATTTTGGATTTAAAAGAAAATATAGAACTTGAGTCTGTGTTTTGTTGTCCTTCACTTCAATCTTTTAGATACATAATTTTAAACAAAATTGTGGTGCATGTAACTATGTGTATATATATCATGAATCAATGATAAAGTTTTGATAATAAAATGAAATATCGATTGATGGCAAGGAAAAAAGACAATGAAATGAAAGAAGGAAAACAATAATACTCTATTTGGAAGATGAAGGTCCCCGCCTGAGTTGGCAATCATAAAATTTCTCAATGTCCTCGCTACTGTGGCCTTGGTGGGTGGTTGGTTGGTTGGTTAGCGGGACGACGACATAGATTCGTTTGCTTTCCCTCTCTGTCTCTCACACACAAATATCTTATCTCTTCATATCCCATTGCCTTTCTATTTCTCTTCTCTAATCCATCACTTCTTCCCAAAAACACTATCAAAAGGGAAAAAAAAAAGGCAAACTAAAAAAATGGGTAGATGATAATGCTCCTAAGTTCGTGATTTTGGATCAAATATGAGAATTTTGCTAGTAGATAATGTGTAAGTATTTCTATACTTGCTCTCTAAATCTAGAAGTATGTTCTGATCTTAATGAGTTCATATTATCCAATTCATCCACACTTTCTTATAACCCAAAAAGCTACTTCTCCGGTTCTTAATATAAGACCTATTTAACTAATTTGATTAGATTAAGGAGGTTAGGTAAGTTAGTTAATTATAAAAAATGTGACACATTTTTTTTTAAAATACCATAATCATCTTTCTTAATACCTCCTCTTCCTCTTCTACTTGATTATGGTTGAGGGAGTATCCATACGGGTAATTTGAGAAAATTGATAAATATAAGAAATGAGTCTTATATTTAGGATCAAAACCAACTCAACAATTAGGTCCTATATTAAGAAACTAGAGGAGTATTATATTACATTCTTTTGCGTTATTGTGTGGAATGCAATCGAACCAAATGGGGTTTTAGAATTCACGAAATGACATGATATAGCATTAATATAATGCGCGTATCACAAAAAAAGACATGACGCGATATTAATATAATGGAAAGGGAAATAGAAAGGAATGAATACCAAGAGGAAAAAATTTCAAAAAATAGTCAATTTAATAACTTTTTATTATTTTTGAAAGTTTTTCTTCTTATTTTCTCCTCTTTATTTTCCTCCCACTTTTCCCTCGACGCAAATATATATAAGATTCAAAGAAAGGCTGGTTAGAGTCGTATAACTCAACTAATACCAAACACCTTTCTCAATATGAGTTTGAATCTTCAGGAAAAGACATGATCATATGAGTCATAATTACAAAACACTGAAATGGTAGATATAAGTAAATTGGTAGGAAGCACAAATCCTGAATAAAAAAGAATTTAAAATCATTATCTTTGATTATACAACTTTGTTACTTTTTCATTCTGAGTAGCTATTATCGTGGAATCCATAAAATGTTAACAACAATAAATGTTATATGTTGGAAAAAATATAATTTTTATTTTTTAACATCTTGAGATAGTGAAGATTAGTCTAACAAGCACGTGAACTGTTTTGAAATTGGACAATTGTTAATCATATTCATATGTTAAATAAGTTCAATGCCTACCAGTGGAAAGAAGTCAACTTGTGTTACTCATTTGGAGAAAAAAAAAGGGGAAAAAGTTGTTTAATATGTCAAAAAAAAAAAAGTTCAACGTCAATGTGAATAATAATAAAATATTGCAGGGTTCCTGTATATTATTAAATCTAGAGGTAGCGTGGCTCCCTTCAGATTCTATACTGCACCGCCCCCCGCCCCCACCAAAATTTTAAGAATAGAGAGTGGAATACATATAATGAAAATAAAAAACAAAATAGGGTTAAGAAATATTTTCTCAAATACATCTAGGACCTAAAATATTTGTGGTGCATCCAACACTTTGAAGTATTTTTTTTTTGTTGCCTTGGTGCTGATGCACCGACAAATATTTTTAGGAGCTGGACGCACCTAAAAAAATATTTCAAAGGTGTTGGATGCACAACAAAATACTTTAGTCTTAGATGCACCTTAGAAAATACTTCGAGGTGTTGGATGCACCACAAAATATTTTAGGATACTGGGTGCACCCGAGAAAATACTTTAAGGTGTTGGATGCACCTTAACCCTAACAAAATATAATGTTTTATATGTGAGAAAAATCCTGTATAAATGAAATATCACTCGGGTCAAAAAATAGGCGGAAGAAAAAAATAGAAAAAAAACTTGTTTAAATAAGATGGAGTATAAAAGAATAATAGAAGATTTGTGGCCATAAAAATCGGAGAAGATTGAAATTAATAAAGAGAACA
>NW_021633966.1:0-78705 GCF_004799145.2 Neltuma alba
AAACTTGCATTGAAATGGGAAAAGGTACCAATTTAACCGATAAGCAAACCCAACCTAATCGCCAAAATAGTCGTAATAAAGTAAATTGAAGGAAGCCAGGCCTAGAAATGCAAAACAAGAAAGGCAACGAAGGCTATAATTACAAAAGCGATCAGATGAATAGGAAGGGAAAGCAGGCAATGGTGAGGAGACAGGAATAAGAATCAGATACCAACACTGATGAAGCCGAGAAAAACGAGGGCGAGGGGGAGGAATTCACATAATGAAAAGGGATTCTGCTAGGGAAACCACAAGCAGCGGAAGAAAATCAAAATTAAGAGGGAGGAGAAGAAGCAGATGGAAAACCTGGGGAGAGGGCCGCCGGGGACATAGGGATTGCGGCATCAAATCCATTGGTTGGTAAGAGACCTTCTCCATATAAACAACGGGGTTGTGAGGAAGAGAGGCCCGCGTGAATCCCATTCCCGCACCAGTAAGACGATCAATTGGTAGGCGCCGGAAAAGAAAACTTTTTTTTTTTTTGGGTTTGTTCCTTGGGGGGAGAGAGAAAGAAAGGCGCTCTCTCCTCTCCACAACGGGAGGAGAGGGAATAAAAACAACCCCCAACCAGGGAGTCCCAGTGTTCTTTTGCTTTTTTAGTTTTTATTTTTAGTTTTCCTTCTCAGAGAGCGGACGACCTGCCACACGTATGCGCATCCTGTCTCCTTCTTTTTTTTACCCTTTTCCTGAAAAAGTTGACTTTCCTGGTTTACCTCAATGTGGCGCGCTCCTTCCAGATAATTTACCATAACTGCTTTCCTATTCATTCCCGCCGTCGTCTTCTTCCGTAACATGCACCCGCTCCCGCCATTTTCCCTCTTCAATAAACGCCCACTTCTATTCTTAACTCCATATTCGCGGATCTGGCTTAAATAAATTTTAAAGTAGAATACTAAAAGAGCGGACAATAAAAATTGGGGTGATCTACTCCCAAAAATATGTTTTTTTAACACACACGGTGCGGTTTTTACACGAAGTTGACCCGCTTTCCACCAAAAAGTATAGAAATAAACAAGCAACAGATAACCAATCGCAAAAGGGCCTGTTTCCTGATAAACAATATTCAAAATTTCACTAAAAGACCCGACACTATGTTTGGTACGGGTTTTCGGAGGGGAGGGAAAGGTAGTTATTCCCCTCTTCTTGTTTGGTTGGTACAATTTTTTAAGAAAGGAAAGAAACGACTCCCTTCCTCTTGTTTAGTTAAGATATTTTTTAAAGAGGGGAGAGACTCTTCTCTCTTTTCTTCCCTTCTAGCCTCCCCTCTAAAAATGAGTTTTTTAAAGAGGAGATGAGAGATAATATTTAATTCCTCATATACCCTTTTGATTTGTTAACCCCTAATCAATCGTAAACATTTCTATAAGAGAGTTCTTTTGAGCATTTAACAAGAAGTTATTGAGATAATTGTTTCAAAATTAGTGAGCATTTGTAAATTTTTTCTCTTCTTCTAATTCCAAAGCTGTTGGTATTTTCTTTCACCTTCAAGATTTTTCTTTGATTAAAATCTATCATTCGTAACTTTTTATCTTGATCCTCCTAAGTGAGGTTAAAATAGTCAATTTTTTTTTAGAACAAAATAAGGTATTATTAAAATTGCTCTCTCCCCTCCAATCAATCCAAATAGAAGACCATTAAAATCCCTCCTCTCCCTCTCTCTCTTTTGTAACTATCCTCTCTTTTTTCTCTTCTCTTTTCTTAATTAAAATCTCTCTCCTCTCCTTCTCTCTATCGAGTCAAAGACAGCGTAAGAGGATACCCGTGGCTAGGGGGGGGAGCAACAGAAAATGACGCGGAACTTCCTTTGCGCCTTTGCCTTCAGTATAACTTTAACTAAACTCAAAACGCACAAATAATACAATATAAATTATCTAAGAGAAAATTATTTGGTACGTACCTATATTTTTTTTCTCCAATTTATGTTTTATTCTCTTGATTAAATCCTTTAATCACGAGAAAAAATATATATTAGTATCAAATTTAAAATTGAAAAAATATAAGTATTTGCAAAAATTTTCATTGATTCGAAACCACCTAAATGAAATGTCCCTGACAAACGCCCAAAGGATGCAAACTCGTGGATTTTCCGGGCATCGATTTTCCCAAATTCAAGTATGCGGCGTTAGAACGAGTATTTATTATTATTTTATGACTGTTTTGATGACTCGATCATCAGCTTGTTAAATTACACTGTCTTAAATATAAAAATTAGTTGACAGTTCTAAATATAGTATCCCAATTTATTTTACCTCCCAAATTATAATATGTTTTTAAAAATATTCTCATTAATTGTTAAGTATTTTTATCTAAATGTAGTTTAATGTACATAATTAAATAGAAAGATTTAAGAAAATCAATATATTTGTTATAAATAATTAATTTAACTAATCTCTTTAATCATTCGAAATCAGTTATCTAATTTTTATATTAAGGATGAAAGGTACTACTAAAGTCAACAAACAAATAAAGCACGTAAAAATAGAAGAAATATATACATATGGAGGATATTTTTTAGAACGCGCGTCAAGAAGCTGTTCTTTCTGAGCTAGACAGTGACTTTTATTGAATGTAACACTAGCACGAAACAGGAGTTCAATAAGCCGAAATACAGTCAAACCCACAAAACAAACATACAACGCGACAGCACATAAAACTATGTATAGAACAAAGACAAGAAAACATCAGCCAAAACCTTGTCTATCCACCTGATGCCTATCAGTATATCTAGAGTCTCGCAATACATCAAGAGAGACTTTTGTTCTTGCGTGGGGGTGATTTAGTTGCAGTCTTATTACTTTGCTGCTTGATAGGCAGTGAATTTTGAAATGTCTTGCATCTCTTATCGCTACGAGAAGAGTTGACTCGGTTGCTTGGAATCTCTTCTTCGAATTCACCAGGGAAATGCTCGGGCTAACTTGAACTAATTAGGGGAGATCAAAATCAGAAGCTCCGGGTTTTGTGTCTGTGATCAGTTGCAATCTGAAGTCCAAGGATGGAAGAACTAGCTAGCTAGTTCCTTTCTAAGAAGCAGGGACGGAAATCTTAATTAGAGAAACGGCAAATGCTATCCTGTTATTTGTGCCAAAGAAAACCGCGCTGAGAGTCAGCCGAGAATATCACATGTCATTGCAGCGGCTTTGTGGACGTTCATTTGGCATCATTAAATACCTCCGCCTTCTTTTTTGCCGGAGACGTTAAATACCTTCAAGAGATGCAAAATTTCATGTAGGGATTGTGTGATGGGTCCCTCGATCTCCACTAATCGAGACAATATTCTGCGGAAGTGGAGTTGCGGTGTTGTACCTACATGTCATTATTTTGATAATTAGGGAGATATATTCTATTTTAATAATGGATGCTTAGACTGTGTTTTGAAAGAATTTTGCATATGAATCGGGTTGGGTGATTAGCACTCATCACTTGATGAACACTCTAGACTATTAATACCTGATATATAGACGTTGTATAGTTAATATTGTTAATTAACTATTTCTTGAAAATGATAGTTAAAAAATAATTTTAAATTTGGTATCCATTAAAATAATTTTTAAAATATAAAAATAAAAAAATTTAAATCTAAATAATCTAAATTTAATTAAGATTCAATGAATTTAAGGTACTCTATATTTGTGATGAGCACCCAAACCCATCCCCTTTGGCATGACTTGCAATTATAGGATGTGCATGGATTTTATGATACGCCACGTGTTACTATAATTGTAGTGGGCGCTTGGTTAGATCCTATATTGTTAATTAAATTAATTATTTATAATAAATAAATACTATTTTTTAATATTTAATGACCTTTTATATTAAAGGCTATAGCAGCATACCTTGTTACATATTAGTATGATTTCACAAACAAAAGTCTATTTTTATAAAAATAAAAAAAATGGTAATATAATTTTTGGTTTTTAAATTTGTTTTGTTTTAGTTTTTGTCGTTCAAATTTTAAATTATAGATTTTGATCCTTCAAATTTCTTTTCATTTAAAATATTAATTCCTATAATACAATAAAAATTTTGACCATTTTTTCTATAGAGGATCAAATATGATTTGAAATTTGAGAAATTAGAACTAAAATGAGCATTAAAGATTATATTAAGAATGTATTGAATTTTTATATCACGTATATCAAGTATTTTGGTTTGGCAAGAAGATATTTCTTGACATTTGAAGAAAATGTAGCTTTGGATCCAAAGACCCGCCGGGGGGAAAAAACTTGCCCCGACCAGCAAAAAAAAACACATGGTACTTCGTCGTATCATGTTGGTGCCTTCAGAAAGAAAGAAAATATATAACAGGTTACGGTGCGCCCAACATCCTGAACTATTTTTTCAGGTGCGTCCAATGTCCTAGAGTAATTTTATACATCCAGTGTTTCAAACTAACTAAAACGGTGTATCCATATCCCATGCTAACAGAAAAGTTAAATTTGACCATTATCTTGCTGACTTAGTTGAAAGTTGACTAAAAATCCTACGTGGCAGACACGCAGGCTTCTTATGTGTATTATTTTGACGAGTTAAGTTGCACCCAGCATCCTGAACTATTTTTCCGGGTATGCACAGTGTCCTAAAGTAATTTTTAGTGCATCCAGTGTCCCAAACTAATTAAAACGGTACGTCCATATCCCAGGCTAACAGAAAACTCTCGTTTGATCGTTGCCTTACGAATTTAGCTAAAGACTAACTGAAAAATCTTAGATGGCAGACACGCAGGCATCTGATGTGCATTATTTTGACTAAAGCTCCCAAGACAAGCTCGGTGGCGGCAGGTGTTTTCTCGAAAGGCGACAGCGATATCAACTGAGTGACCAAGGGGGAGTTTACTGTGTTCTACGAGGAGGAAAGCAAATGCGAGTCGGATGAGAAGTTGACAAAGATGGATATGGAAGTGTGCTGTGACGGCGATTGTGGTTTCAGATCAGAGCGGTGGAAGAAATGAGATAAAATGTTAAAGACCAGGATAGAATTGAATAGGTGGTACATGCACCAGAATTTAAGAGGGTGGATTGATGATCTTTTTTTTTTTTAAGTTTAAAAACTGGCAAAACATAAATGTTAGAAGAGGAGAAAAAAAAATAAATTTTCAGTCATAATGATACACATCAGACGCTTGCGTGTGTGCCATGTAGGATTTTTCAGTCAACCTTTAGCTGATTTAGCAAGGTAACAGTCAAATGAGACTTTTCTGTTAACCTGGGATGTGGGCGCACCATTTTAATTAGTTTGGGATACTGAATGCACCATAAATTATTTTAGGACATTGGACGCTTACGTGTCCACCATGTAAGATTTTTCAGTCAACCTTCAACTAAGTCAGTAAGTAACGGTTAAACTTAACTTTTCTGTTAGTCCAGAATATGAATACACTGTTTTAATTAGTTTGAGATATTAGATGCACCGAAAATTATTTTAAAACATATTTGGAAAAATAGTTCGGTGCTGAACATACCTTAATCCATATATAAATGCAAAACCGGGTCGCCGGGCGCCTGGGGATCTTCACGGGGTGCAGGATCTCTCAGTTCAGATCAGATCTATGCGATTTGCAAGTGTGGCGTTTAACACCGGCAAAGGGAATGAACAGATCCAGTTAATACACGTGAGGTTCCTGCCTTGATCGGCCTGGATTCCCTTCAAAGTCGTCTTCTCTTTCCGCGGAGTGACTTTATTGTGTATGCTTTCTAGTATTTATCCCGCAGGAAGAAAAGGAGTTCACAGGATTACATATAATTCCTACCATGGGCCTGCTTTTTGACCATCGCAGAAGCATTCTCGCTTTTTATTTCGTCTTGTTCTTGAGCCTGCTGCTGGCCTTAGCTCAGGTCTATCGCTTTCCTTTTTCTTATGCATTGCGGTTATTTTTATCCCTTCATTCTCTCTTCGCATGCTCATATATAGCTGTAAGCATCTTGATGGTGGTCTGTGCCTATGTTTAGGATTCTCTGCTCGATACCGAGAAGGAAGACTCCGGTGGATCTCTGGATTTGGGCCGCCGTAGCCAAGTGAGCGTCACCTCCTTTTATTAATCACATATTCAAAGCTTCAGTTATTGGGAAAAATTATAACAAACGCGAGATAAGAGGATAGAGTAAATAATTTTAGTGCAAAGCATTTTGTGGGTTGTTTATAAGAAATTGTATTCGCCCAACCTCAAGGGCTTGCTATGAGAAAAGTTCCGGCATAGGAGCTAAGAGTTTTTTTTATTTATTTTATGTGCCATGATAGATGTCAGTTTCTGTGGACAGATTACCTTGAAGAATCTAGGCAACTATGCGGTCAAAAACAGCGATGATGCAACTTATGCCGGCATTGCTTTTGGCCTGGATTCTGGGTTTGGTGTCTTTGATGCTTTTTTTGCCAGTCTATCGATGATCATCGTCAGCGAGGTTAGCACCCCCCGCCCCCAAAAAAAAAAAAAAAAAACTCACTCAAAGTCAATGAGGTTAGTTTAAGCACTCTAACTGTGAGCAATTAGCCGCTAAATATATCCTTGTGGTTTGTTATCAATCGCGAAGCAAAGTTGTAAAGTGTGAATTTGTAAGCAAGTTGATTTGGTTAAGTGTGAAGCCTCGGGATATTGAAGAAGGGGGTAACTAGCACCACACTTGAAGAGCACGGTGCAATGGGGAGTTGTATCCTGCATTCGGGCGAGGCAGTAGGAGTAATCAAATCACGAAGAATGTTTTTGTTGCTTAACTCTTCTCTCTAAGAGAAGCCCTACTAGCCAGTAGGAGCAATCATGTGACTGAGGATGCTTTTGTTACTCCTACATGTTAACTCTTCTCTCAATGTTTCAATGTGAGATTTACTGATTATGCATTTTGAATGACAATGCTGGTGCTAGATTGGAGATGAGACATTTATAATAGCTGCTCTTATGGCAATGCGTCACCCTAAGTCAACCGTCTTATCTGGAGCACTCTCTGCCCTTATTATTATGACTGTAAGTGCCCTTGTTATCTGTTCTATTTCATCTCCAATACATATCTTTTTGTCGTTCTGTTCATGTGATACTAATGGAAAACTATAAAAAGAAGGAGGAACGCATCCTTAAAAATGGGCTTGTGACTTGTAAGGGGAAAAAAAAGCAATGCCAGTGAAGGACCACTGGAACTACTTGTGACTACACAATGTGGGGCTTTATCAAATGCATTTTGCTTGGTATTGTAATGAAACGTTTCAATAACTTTAGAGCACTTCTAAGGGGCTCTAATTCTTATTGTTGATGTTGCCAAGTTGTTATCCGTGTCAATTAGGTACTTTCTACTGGACTAGGTAGGATTGTGCCGAATTTGATTTCAAGGAAGCATACGAATAGTGCTGCTACAGGTAAATCCTTTGGATTAGTACTTAGCGCACAGCTATATTTCTGTCTTTTCTCATGAGGATTTGCTATTTATAAAGAGTAAGCAATAAGAAAAATGATTTGAACGTTACTTTACATGAATTGCAATGGTTGCATCTGCACTGTCATTGAAGCTTTTTGCATAGCACTTGTTTGTTTGTTGGATGTGATATAGTGAACTTGACACATTTAGTTTAAGCTTATTTGTATTTAGATTTGACTCATAGTTGCTTGTGTTAATTGTTATAACATAATATGATGCTCCATTTGATATATTGGAATCAGAGGTTAGGAAGTCAAAACAATAGTGGAAGTGTTTATTTTGCTTGAATATTGCTCTAGAACTTAAGTGCCACTTCCATCAAAATGGCCTGAAGCTGATTCCATCTCATGGGGCATGGAACTGCCTGGCTTCCATGGAACGGAGACTCTCATGCGTTGAAGTTCTTGACCAAATTGCCCTCCAACATCTCGAGCCATAGCGCTTGAGGGCAACTTCCACATAATAGTGACAGCAAGTGGAAGTGAGATCAATGGTGGTTAGTGACCAAATTGCAACAAGCCACATACAAATCCAATTCAATGAACAAACGCAAAAACAAGATTCTCAGACATGATTTTATCAACCTCATGAAGTCGTTGAGTGTTTTCGGTTGAATTTTGGGGACTGTCATAGAGATCCTTTAAAGGGGGAAGGGTTTGCTAGGGTTGGGGGTCTTTGAAGGAGTTTGAAAGTGGGCCTCTCTCTCTCTCTCTCTCTCTCTATAGATTTTGGCAAAGTATTTTGGTCTTTTAGTATGGTAAAACACATCCTCTCCCTTTTTCTGTTCCATTTTCCTTCAACATCTCTTCTAACATACCAAACAGGGTATAAGATTTTAATTTTCATCTTTGTGCTGTGCCAATGACATCTGATTCTTTCCTGTTTGGCAACTTTATTCTGCCAGACTACAATTATATACCCATTTTCCTTTGTCAGGCTTCTAGTATAAGTGTCCAACTTCATGATGATTCATATTTATGTTATTGATCAAGAATTTTTCCCAATTTAGCCTAATTTGCTTCTGTTTGGATTAAGTTCACATGGGCCTTTTGTTTGATCTCCGTTCATTTAGATTTAATGAGAATCTTTATTAACCATACTAAGCCAGAATGAACAATATAAATGTACCCATTGCCCCGTTAGAGTTTTTGACTGGGTTGTGTGTGTTTTTTAGCTGCCCAGTTCTAACTTCTTGGTGACTTTTATTTTTCTTGTTTGTTTATTATTTTGCATATTTTCATTCATAATTCTATGTTTACATGTGACGTTCTGTCCGTTTATAGGTTCTAGAAAGATTGTGTGAAGCTTGTCTGTATAATTTTTTTTTCTAATTATTATATGCAGTTCTTTATGCATTCTTTGGGTTGCGATTACTTTATATTGCTTGGAGGTCAGACTCAAAGTCTTCACAGAAGAAAGAAATGGAAGAAGTAGGTATTTATTTACCATTTACAGTGTAATAGTAGAATTCTAGACATAATTCTGTGCATTTTCAGTCATATGGGATCATGGATGTCTAGTTTCAAATATCAGTATTGAGTTTGAATTTGTTGACTGGAATGGTTTGTTTTACATGGCCATAGCAGTTCACTACATTCGTGTGCCATCCTAATTTTAAACGTTCAACTCTTCCAAGAACCAGAATCTTAACCAACAAGGTGTTATTATTATAGTTTTCCTTTCCCTCCATGGTCTGCACCCCGAGCATCGTATAGCTGTTTATTAATTGATGCTCTTGGAATGTATTGCTTTATAAAAGCATCTCTTATGCACAGTACAGTCTTGTTTCCCCGCTTCCTTCATCTCTACGGTCAAATTTGGCACTGAATGTTATTCTTGTCAATCAGGTGGAGGAGAAACTTGAAGCTGGACAGGGGAAAACGACCTTCCGGCGCTTCTTTTCAAGATTTTGTACGCCTATATTTTTGGAGGCATGTACCATTTTTCCATAATTTGTTTGACTGTGTGTTTATAATCACATCTGAGATTGCAGCCTTCTCTTTGCAGTCTTTTATTCTAACATTCCTTGCTGAGTGGGGGGATCGCAGCCAGATTGCAACCATTGCTGTAAGCGACTTAATTTGTTGGTTTCAGTTTTTGGTTTATTTTCTGCATTGCTTTTAAGTACGATGTTTTCTTATGCCTGTGACTAGTATATTTCTTCATTAGACCTACATTCTTTGGGGAGCTTTGTCACTCAATAATACAAATACCTGTGGCTGTTTCCTCCACGATAATCTCAATTTTTGAGAGACAAACAATATTATATGTGACCCTTACTCGCTGCGGGCTGCATCCTCTGCTGTGAGATTCCCCACAGCAGATGTTGCTTGACCTCCCATATAGGGTTCACCTCCTTTTTAATGAATCTACTTATTTTTCAAGTTCGGGCATCCGTGCTGTTCTAGCAAATATTTTTTTGCTACTCGTGGTGGATCTGTCACTAAAATTAGATTTTGCGCATTCTGTGCATCTCTTCCAAATTATTGTTAGTCAGTTTCTTAAGACGAGAAGATGCCCTTTTCGAATGGCTTGCACGCACTTATCAAGATATGCTAAACAGTTCAGAACTAGGTTTATAAACTTTTGGGATCATGTAACAATCTTGATTATTGTTATGTTCTTCTTCATCCTCATATCTTGAGTGTATACTTAACATGTTATTCTCGGCACTTGCCATGCCTCTACCAGAAATTTCCTTTTCCTCATAACCTCTGACTTGTTCTGCAGCTGGCAACACACAAAAATGCACTGGGAGTGGCAGTTGGGGCCACTTTTGGACACACCATCTGTACTTCTCTAGCAGTGGTGGGAGGAAGCATGCTGGCATCTAAGATCTCACAGCGTACTGTTGCCACGATAGGCGGCTTGCTCTTCCTCTGCTTTTCCGTGTCTTCCTTCTTTTATCCTCCTCTATGACCCATCTTTTTTCTTTTCAATTGTCCTTTCAACCCAAAAAGAAGAGATTAAAGGATGGTTGTTTTCCGACCTCAACACGCAGCCCTTTTCCCTTTATAATAGAAATTCCATACCTGCATCCCCAGGTAAGCTGGATATTGTAGCTCTTGCATGTATTCTTTTTGTAAAAATATTTTTTCGTTTAAATATCTTCTCCCCGTGCTCATCCATCCACGGTTTTTGTTCATTTCATCATTTTCATCTGGAAGAGTTGTCTTTGCCAACGCATTTTTATTTGTTATCACGTATTTGCATTAAATAAATTTTCAATTTAATAGGAAAAGTATGGTTTATTTAACTTAAATAATTCAGTTTACGTTCAAAAAACTGAGTCAAGTGGTTTGTTCCTTTAGCACGAGTGCTGAAAAAAATCATGCACTTGGTTTTTTTTTTCTCCTTTTAAAAAAAGTTCATGAAGCTAGAGACCTAAGTTACCATTTTTCTAAAATAACCGTCTTAACGTCGGGAAAGCAATCTTGACATGTTTCGATTTTTTTTTCTCTTCGAATCAGAAGGGGAAAAAAAAGTACAATTCATATGCCTCTATGAGTGTGTGTGTGTTCATGAGATCTTGCCTGTTTTTGTTCACATTCCTTTGGCCACCGGTGTGATTTTATTTTAATAATTGAGTTAAGGTGTGTCCAGCATCCCGAATTATTTTTTCAGGAGCGTCAAGTGTCTTAAAGTAATTTTCGGTGCGTGTCTCAAACTAATTAAAACGGTGTATTTATATCCTAGACTAACAGAAAAGTTAAGTTTGACTGTTATCTTGCTGACTCAGTCAAAGGTTGACTGAAAAATCTTACGTGGTGGACACGTAGGCATCTGATATGTATTATTTTGATGAGTTAAGGTGCACCCATCATCCTGAGCTATTTTTCCAGGTAAGCCCAGTGTTTTAAAGTAATTTTTAGTACATCTAATATTCTAAACTAATTAAAATGGTGCGTCCACGTCCTAGGATAATAGAAAAGTCTCGTTTGACCGTTACCTTACTGACTTAGCTGAAGGTTGATCGAAAAATCTTACATGGCTAACACACAGGCACCTAATGTGTATTATTTTGACTAAAAATTCAATTTATTTTCTCCTTTTCTAACATTTATCTTTTGCCAGTTTTTAAACTTTAAAAAAAAACAAAGAAAGACCACTGATTCACCCTCTTAAATCCTGGCACATGTATTACCCATTCAATCACATCCTCGTCTTTAACATTTTATCCCATTTCTTCCACCACTCCAATTTGAAACCACAACCGCCGTCACAGCACACTTCCGTCTCTGTCTCTGTCAACTCCTCATCCGACTCGCATTTGCTTTCCTCATCATAGAACACAATAAACTTCTCCCTGGTCACTCTGTCAACATCACCGTCACCTGACGAGAAAACACCTGCTGCCACCGGGCTCATCTCTAGAGCTTTAGTCAAAATAATGCACATCAAACACCTGTATGTCCACCATGTAGGATTTTTTGGTCAACCTTCAGCTGAATTAGCAAGGTAACGATCAAACGAGAATTTTCTATTAGCCTAGGATATGGACGCACTGTTTTAATTAGTTTGGAACACTGGATGCACCAAAAATAGTTCGGGGTGTTGGGCGCACCTAATTCAACCTTCAGCTGAATCAGCAAGGTAACGGTCAAACGAGACTTTAGGACACTGGACGCACTTGGAAAAATAGTTCGAAGTGCTGGGTGCACTTTAACTCGTCAAAATAATACACATCAGACGCTTACGTGTCTACCACGTAGGATTTTTCGATCAATATTCGGCTGAGTCAGTAACGGTCAAACTTAACTTTTCTGTTAGCTTGGGATATGGATGCACCATTTTAATTAGTTTGAGACACTAAATGTATCAAAAATTACTTTAAGACACTGGGCGCATCTGGAAAAATAGTTCGGGTGCTAAATGCACCTTAACCCATAATAATTTGTCAATTTTAATTGCAAGTTGAAGTTATATAAGTAGCTTGGATTGAATTTTATGTTACTCTATATTTTATTATTGTTGCAATTTTTCTTAAATTTTTTACTATGCAAATATGAATTTTAAGTTTTTATCTAGAATTCTGTGATATATCTGGTAAAAAAATTTTATTGAGATATCATGCGAGGATGCATGACTTCCATTTTAATAAAGACTATTATAAATTTAGTTATTTCTTGATTGAAATAAAAATCCTTTTCTATGACATTTTAATAAATAATAATTAAAAGTTTTTAATTATCTCTAATCTCTTAACAAAACGAAGTCTCCAGTTATATTTTGCGAATTCTGAATTCTCAGTGCATCTTTTTGACCCAATTTTTGTGTAGAAAGACAAAAATATTCTTATCTTATTTAAATTGTATATTATTAAATTGGTGTTGTAAATTATTAAATTTTTATTGTAAATAATTACAGAGGGTTTAATGAAATTTTTCCTGATATTTTTCAATGGGAAAAAAGAACATGTTAGCTATGCGCCTGAAGGTGCAGTGACCGGGCACGGTCTTCAACGTTGACCAATGACCACATTGAGAATCATCCATGACGACACAAATGAACGAAGGAAAGAGAGGGGGAAGCTTCCAGCGAGGAGGAGTTCAACTTCTCCTCTTCAACATTGACGGCGCAATATTTTTCTACCGAATTTATTAAACTACCACACCCATATTTTTACCCCAAATATAGCAACTTGCGAGTCCGGAGGCCAAATCATTCTCACTCCCGCCCTTCTTCTTTATACGAAAAATCGTGCGCCGCCAATTCCTTTTCCAATTTCCCAAGTTCCACTTCGACCGCTTTGGACCATCCAATTTAGATTGCGTTTAATAAAGTCATTTCAATGGTAAATTTATTCATAATTCCTGAAATAAAAGGCAGGATCGAGAATGGGATCTCAATACCGTTGATCAGTTATTTGTACAGAACTAAAATCTCAGACTGAGAGCGGAGGTCAGTGCCAAACTACAAAAGCCGGTGGGATTGATCATGGAGGATGGACGTGATCGCCCCATTCTGCTTCCGCCGCCCAATTTCTCGATGGTCGAGGACAACATTTTTCGATCCAGTTTTCCTCGACCTCCCCATTTCCCCTTCCTTCAAACCCTAAATCTTCGATCTATCATGTGAGTTCTCCTTCTCATCCCTTCCCCTAATTAGCACCGACCAATCTCACCTTCATTTTCTTTTCATAGTTCCCAACAATGAAACGGAAATGCGTCTGCTTTTTTTTTTTCCCCCCCACTAGTTGGGCGGGCTGAATCAGAATTATTCGCATTTGTTCCTTTTAATTTATCCAATCGCCCCTGTTATTTTGAAAATTTGCCAAGAAACTGGATCATTTTAAATGTGAAATGTAAGTTCAAATCTTCTAAAGTTGGCCTCTCTGGTGCAGATACTTGTGTCCTGAACCATATCCGCAGGAAAATGTGGAATTTCTTCGGTCACAGGACATTCGACTCTTTCAGTTTGGAATCGAGGGAAAGACGGTAATTTCTTTTTGTCGTGCGCTATCCTCTCTTACATTTATTAGCTTTATAGAGAGTCAGAGACATGTCATGTACCCAGCTAGTTGGCTCAAAGTGACCGTCATCCCATACCCATAACGGGCGCATGGCTCCTTTTACTTTCTGAGACGGGTGTTAATCGATATCGTTGGCAGCATTTGTAATAATTGAAGGAACCAGCATCCCCTCCCCCAAGAAAAAAGGAAAAAAAAAAGGGGGGGGGCGTGTGCGGCTCTAGCATAAAGGATTTTTCAATGTAATTTTTTCCCTCATAAATTAGTAATGGAGAAGCTTGTGCGAATTTGGGTATGGCAAACTGCCTCTATGTCAGAAACTAAATGTATGATTTTACATTAGGCAACGAAAACTGCTGATGCTTAAGACAGGTAATGATGAAATATAGTTTATGGACTTTGTCTAGCTATCGTCGTAGGCTTATTTTGATTCCGTAGCTAATGCGCAGTGAATTGTGACTGTATGTGCAGGAGGTTTCAGTACCGATTCTGAAGGATACTGTCATGGATGCTCTGAAAGTCTTACTTGGTACTGAATAAAGCCTTCTCGAATCTCTTTGAAATGCAATTTTTTTTGTATACGCCCTTGCAGCCGCTGCCGTTTTTCTTGTTCATTAGATGTTAAAGCTACTTTACTTGTTGCCATTTCAGATGTGAGAAATCACCCTCTTTTAATCCATTGCAAACAAGGAAAGGTATTGTTGTATTGGCTGACTTATCACCCTCCTCAGAATACTTTATTTTTATGCCCCGTTTTTGAGCTTTGGAAAGGTTTTATCGACATTTTCCACTATCATCTGCTCATTAGTTAATCATGATTACACGCGCGAGCACACTCAAACTGGACTGACAGTCTTTTTTTTATTGTATACAGCATCGAACAGGTTGCCTGGTGGGTTGCTTGAGAAAATTGCAGAAGTGGTGTTTGTCTTCAGTGTTTGAGGAGTACAACAGATTTGCTGGTGCCAAATCGAGGATGGCGGATTTAAGATTCATAGAATCGTTTGATATATTATGCCTGAGGCATTGCCTTTACAGTATTATATACCAGTACCAAGGATATAATTCAACCAAGAGGCGGTTGTTGTATAAAGAAGAGAATTTACAGAAGCCCCAAATGACATCCGTATAGATGCTGCGGCATTCGATGCCTGGTTGGGTAGAATTCATCCTTGTTCAACACCATGCACATGCTTAGAAGTCACATTAAAACACCTGGCCTTGCAGTTTTCTTTTGCCTCTCCCAGTGAATCCAATTTTACAGTGGCCCTTGCTTTCCATCTTCCAAGAACTTTTCTTTTTATTTTTTGGGTTAATATAATATTTGGTTCATCGAGTTTCAAACTGCATGTTTGATTTCTTGAGAGTAAAATGGTCTAAATTTTGATTAAATTATAAAAACTAATATTTTAAATGAAATGCAATTTGAAGAACTAAAACTTAAAATTTAAAACTTGAGAAATTAAGATAAAAAGAAAAATAGATTCGAGGGATTAAGAATTATATTAACATTTTTTTTAAAGTACAATTTTAAGAATTACGAAACACATCTGGCCTGTCTTCTCATCCTTTCTCTGTAGTCTCCCCCCCCCCCCCTGCTTGGTGCACAACCAATTTAGGCATTTGTATGGTGATATGTTATATTTGCTCGAGCCCAGGCGATGGTAAAGTAAATTCATTCAACCTTGACTTTGTGCACTGGATCACGAGGGAGGACTCCTTTTTTTTTTTTTTTGTTAACCCAAAATGCAGATAGATGTTGTGAGATTTGGAAGTTGTGTGTATTTTATTCTACTCAGAATAATTCTTAAAATTAAGTCCTTCGAGATGCCCCAAAAAAAAAAAAAAAGGATACTGGAGTGTGCAATACTTCTGATTAATAGTTTCGTCCAATGTCTTTTTTGTTTACAAAGCCTGTTAAACTGGTTTGTGCACGCATCTGCATTCAGAGAATCGATCCAGAGGCTTTTGTGCCCCCATGTTTCAGTGGGTTTCTATATGGAAAAAGAAAGGGACATGTTAGGTGAAGTTGGAAGAGATTTTAGAGCCTGGCATCATTCAAATTTTCAATTGATTTTTTAAATTAATTTTTATGTAAAAACAAAAAATAACTTCTAAATATATATAAGGAAAACTTAATATGAAAGTCCTTATAATTTTATCAGATTTTAAGTCAGGTTCTTATAGTTTTTTTTTATTGAATCCTTTTTTTCTCTGATAATAGTATAAACCTTTTTGTTAAATCAGCTGTTAGTTTTAGTTGACACCGTCTTCCTCTCTTTCTCTCTCGATTGCAGCCTCTATTCTCAACTTCTCTTCCTCTCCCCTCTTTCCCTTCGTAACCCCCCCCCCCAAATCTTCTTTATCTTTCTCAGTTTTTCTCAAGGTACTGAAAACTAGACCGATGTATGAATCTGTAAAACAATAGTTTAAAGGTTAAGGAGTCAGATTAGAATTAACTCAAAATCAAACTGGTCATAATTAAAATAATATAATTTAATTATATATGTATGAATACTTTAAATCAAATTTAGGGGGTGTTTGGAGATCCCAAGAATCACTTTTCACAAATATTTTATCACAAATCGAGATAAATACCTCTATATATTTATTTCGTATACCGTAAAAACACTTCTGAAACTATAGTTTTGATCTTATCCAAATACTTCCTTAGAGACGCTTCTAAAGTGCTTTTGAAGGGCAAAAGAGTCCTATTGAAGTGACAACTCCCAACAAATGAAAATGAGTCTCGAGGCCTGTTAACTTGTGTACGTGTGTAAAATAGTTTTGTTTTTTAAACACTATTGCCGTGTAGCTTTGAATCAATGAATCTTGATAAGTGTGCTAAGCTTCCCCCCCCCCCCCACCCCATTCTTCCTTGTGTGAAACCCCTTTTCCGGTGTTCTTTTAATCTTCTTTTTGTCTCAAAGTTCAAATCTCATGAACACAGCCCCTTTCTGCTATGGTTCTGCAAAATCTTCAGCGATTGTATTTAGGTTTTTGTCTCCTCCCTTTTTTTTCAACCTTTATCGTGTCCACCATCCCGGCATCTCCCATCACTTGTTACTGAAATTGTCTTCAGCCCCAGGTTTTCCTTTCTTTTTCAGCCATCGAGATTATGTTGCTTTCTCCTCCCTCTTTTCTTCATCTTTCCTCATTAATTTGAAATTGGATTACTCATATGAGAGGGGAAAAAGTTAACTCGGGTATCTTGTTCCACTCAGTGAGTTACCTGAGTTAGACACGAGTTGTCCCGAGTTACCCTGAGTCAACTTTTTCTCGAATTAGAACTCAATCAGACCAGCCAATTACCTGATTCGTCGAGTTCTGAGTCAACTCGACCGAACCTAAAAGCCATGGTTTTTCTCTCTCCTCTTTCACTGCTACTTTATCTCCCCTCTCTTTCTCCTTACCATCATCCTCTTTATCTCCTCTTGCAAAAGTTTCACTCTTAAGGGTGCGTTTGGTTGGAGGGGAGGAGAGGGAAAATGAGCCCTTCCCTTTATTTGGTTAAAAATTTTGGAGGAGAGGGGAGTTAAAGTGTCCCCTCCCCTCCCCTCCCTCCCCCCCATTTTGGCTCCCCTCCAAATTGAGGGTTTTTGGAGAGGAGCCAAAATTTTAAACCATTATGCCCTTATAGTTTTTTTAATATTCCACTTCTACCCATAAAATATATTATTATAATATTTATTTTAAATAAAAAATATATTATCCTAAGTAAAAAAATAAAAAATATATACATTATTATAATTAAAAATATATTATAAAAATTATTTAAATAAAAAATTATAATATTATAAAATTAATTTTTTTATAAATATATTATTTATTAAATATATTTTAAAGCTGAAAAAAAAGATAGCTTAAAGAAAATAAAATTTTATTTTTCTTAGAACATATAAAATTTGTTAATTTGATTATTTTAAATATATTATTATATTAATTAGAATAAAAAATTACTGTACCAATTTTTTAATACATATATTAACATGATAAGACTGAATTTTTATTAAATTATATTATTTAAATTAAGATGTAAATTAATTTATATAATATATCAATTAAAAACATAAACTAATATATAAGGGTAAAATGGTAAATTGATTATTACTATCCCTTCCCTCCTTGAACCAAACAAGGGATCATTAAATACCCTCCCCTTCCTTTCTTTTTAATCAAACCAAATAAGGTGAGGATGAAACCTCCCCTCCTCTCCCCTACCCCTCCCTCCCCTCCCATCCCCTCAAACCAAACAGGTTCTAAATTTCAAACATTTCCTTCTCCCAACTATAATAGTACCTTCCGCCTTCTCCATTGTTGCTAGGCATATGAACAGAATTTTCATGGAGGGGGGAAGGGAGGGGGGGAAGAGCACTACCCATATATGGATCGCAGAGGGGTAAATTAATTCCAAGAGCCAATGTGGATCACTGAGGGGTTGTGCAAACTACCCATATATGATATCTTTGACCAATAATTTCTGTATGAAAAGTACTGTGTGATTTCTATTCAAACTTACTCAACTCGGCTCCAATTTCATTGTATAAACTCAACAGCATTGCACAAGACACTATACTTTGGTTTTCACTTTTATCCCACCTTGATCGAAAATGTGGCATGAATCTAGAGGGAAGGACATGACGTAACTGTGAGGGGGGGAGGTGGGGGGAGAGAGAGAGAGAAGACGATGGTAGGGAGAGAGGGATATGAACATGAAGGGTGGGGGGGAGAACTGAGAGCAGAGACGGTGCGCCCGAGAGAGAGAGAGAGAGAGAGACTGTTAACTTAAACCAACAGCTAAATTAACACAAGAACTTACCTTATGAACAGAGCAGATAATAAGGAATTAATAAAAACAAACTATAAGGATCTAATTCAAAATCTAATAAAACTATAAAGACTGCGATATTAATTTTCTCATGTTAATAAAATATTAACATGTTATTATGATGAAATATGACTAAACTATTTTGAAACGTCATTATATAATAAATGATAAAACATTATATGAAAATTATTAAAGGAAAGATTGCATTTTTCCATAATAATATTATTAAATTTTTTTAAAAGAACATAGTAATCTTAAAATTAAGACCAAGCAAATCAATGATAAATTATGTACAAGGCACAGACAAACACATCTTGAAAATTACAGCATCCCCTCTTCGATTGACGCCCAAACATGGTAATTTTGCTTTTTGGCCGAAAAGAGTGATTCATATTTACTGGGAAAAAAAATAAAACATAAAAAATGAACTATGACATGAGATGCAAACAGTGTATGCATTGCTAAGATTCAAAGACTGTTGCCAAAATTGGGACAATAATGCTTATGAAACCTAATGGAACTGCATGCTGCTGGTAGTTTATGAAACATATTATGGAGGGAAACCGTGCACGACCCGATTATACACCGAAGTGGATGTCGACGATGGAGTGAGGGAAGCAGTGGCATGATCAGCGATGGGCATGCAGGCATCATAGATAATAGCATCTTCATGCTCCTGTTTAGGCCTCAGGAAACCTGTATCGACCTCCTTAAGCAGCTGCCCTGAAAGAAAAGACACAGGTCTTGCACAATTGAGATTGAGTCCAGCCGGAGGAAAACCTCCAGATGAGGGAAGGTTCAACGGTAGTGACACTGGAAAGTCAGGGAACACAGAGGTCATAGAACAGGGTTGAGCAGTAGCACAAGAGCCGTAAGTCAAGGTATTGCTCAAGGGAGTATACTTCATCTGACATAAGGAGGAAGACCCGAATTTCATCGCATCGCCGAAACCTCCAATAAAACCGGGCCTCATTAACTCCCCGCTAAATTCAGGCTTCCTATCAAAATGAGATGCAGTGTTTTGAACTTGATTTTCCGGCTTTCGAATACTGACACTCCCAGGTGGTGCAAGAGCCGCTTGTGTAGTGGCTGCACTTGAAAGCATACAGGCACCACTCGAGCTCATTTGATTGCTGCTTCTGGCGGTGGGCACTTCATGGTTGTGTTTACCCTCATAAGCAGTTATTACAAATTTGAGATCGTGTGAAGCCCTTTCCACATGTTTCCTCACAAGACACCCAGCACTTGTGCATTTGTAGTAGCTCCTAGAGGAGATCCAAAATAACATAATACAATACCAGCATGTGTGTGTGTGCTCGGGTCAGAATTGTATGGTCGTTATAGCCAAAGTCTCAATAGAGTATGCATGTATGCCGCATGTGGTATAGGGCTCTAATCTACTTAAAGCAACAACTAGTTCTGGAAAACAAATACCACAGACGCAAACACACTTGAAGTTTGAATATCCTTGAGGAAAAAGCGAAACAAATCAGAACCAGGGTTCCCTGCTAAGAATCTAGTTTAACTAGGAAGCATACATTCAAGGAATGGAGAGAGAGATCATTACCTAGGGTTTGGATTTCCTTTGACAACTTTCTGTCCATACTTTCGCCAGCGATAACCATCATCAAGTATGTCCACCTCACTCTCAATTTGGACAACTACCCTTGGCTCACGGACAGCCCTAGAAGCAAAATTTGATTCAATCAAGCAGCTCTCTTTCTTCCTACAAAAAGTACATTCATAAACGTAAATGTATGTTCGTTTTTCATGTCACTGTTACCAAGCAGACAGCCAGACACTATCAAATAGAAAATAAAACCTTTTTGACTCAGGTTCTTCATCATCTGCATCCTCTTCAAGTGATATGCTTCCTTGAGTTGCTCCTTCTTCATCATCATCTTGACTAGCAAGTGTAGAAGAAAGCTCTGGAGTGTCCTCTGACTCAAACATGTTGATAGGTTTACCCTTGTTAGTTGATACGAGATCTGAGAGTTCGGTTACAACAGAAGTTGATGATGTCCTTTCCTGATTATCAGCCTTCCAATCCAAATTTTGTTTTATATCCTTCATCCCTGAGTGAATGTTCCTCCAACCACCGTCAGCTTTAACAAAGTTTCGGCCACCTTCCCCGTCTAACACCTCATCAGTAGAAAGTGCTGTGCCCAGTGATGGTCGGCGACTAGGTTGAGGTTTCCCATGATTATGAGTACCCTTGTAGATAATCTCAGTTATTTGGCCATCAAGAGATCGTTCCACCTTTTTCTTGACCTGACAGTTAGGATGGGTACATTTATAATAGCTCCTAGGATATTCACTACCTTTAACCTGCTTCTGTCCATATTTTCTCCAATTGTATCCATCCTCTGAGGTCCTTACCATTCCCACCAAATAGGATGCATCTCTCTTGTCTTCTGTAAGATTATCCTGTCCAACATCCTTGTTAGCTTTTCTAGGTAGAAAGCTTTTGTCAGCAACTTCCTCAGAACGACGCATTTGCATCTCAAGATTGTTAGCGTCATAAGCTGCATCTTGTATAATTTTCACATCATCATAAGAATGTACGTCACTTTTCACTTTATGTCCTTTCGGAAACTCTGCTGGAATTGAAAAATCCAGTGTTGTATCAGGCACAATTGGCTGGCAATCTGAAATTCCTCCCTTTGCCATAATGCAATGGTTAGAGACCTGATCAATTCAAACATGCCAAAGATTACATTTGTGCATAGTAAATTATTATTTACTACAAATCTCATGACTGATATACTGGATGGTATTTGGGAAAGACTGAGTTTATAGGAAAATGTTTTTAAAAAAATGTTTGAATAAAATGAACAAGAAGGAAGGAAGGAAGAAATCATGTGGATAGCTGATTTGGCTTCTTTTTTTTTTAAGCACTCTTGCACCTAAATTTTTCATAATGGTAAACAGACGGAAGTTACCCAAAAAAAAAAAAAAAGGATGGAAACTCCAGGTACAAGACCTTCGCCTATTCCTCAGACTACCCGTCTCCAACTGAGAAACAGTGATCTGGTTTTCATTCCACATTAGTATGCAATTTTAACAATTTGATTTCAGTAAATTTCGCAAGATTGCGAGATGAAATGCACTGAGTGGAATGGGTGGAATTGTATGATTCGAGCTGAAAACAAAGAATCACGGAATCTGGCAATCCTTTGAGCGCAGCTTTTGTCAAACCAAGTTTGTGGTCCAACATAGCTTGAATATGAA
Source organism: Neltuma alba (assembly GCF_004799145.2). Lineage (NCBI taxonomy): Eukaryota > Viridiplantae > Streptophyta > Magnoliopsida > Fabales > Fabaceae > Neltuma > Neltuma alba. The sequence continues at coordinate 21,965 of NW_021633966.1, forward strand.
ATTTCATAGTACCTAGGTAATTACCACCCAATAAGTTCTATCCATTTCTCTTACTTTTTAAACAGGACATTGTCATCACTTTCTATACTCTGATTATTTCCCTCATCGAAATCACGTATTTTCACTTCACTATTATACCCCATTGTAACAAAGCAAAGAATGAACATGATGTAGGCAAATACTGTTGTGTATAAAAAGGGGCACGAAGAATGCAAAATCATAATGCAACGAATTATCTTTTTAATTTAAAAAAAAAAAAACTGTACCTGAATTCACCACACCAACAAGAAAAAGTGTACCTGAATTTCGGAAACAGAGGAGGCAGGAAAAGGGTTGGCATTGATTTGAGGCTTGACATTGGCAGAGGAAGCGAAGCCAGGGCCAGCATCGAGAGGGGCGGAAGTGAAAAGTGATCCCTGCTGAGTGAGAGGAGGCAGCAGAAAATTTCCGGTGGTGGGAGATGGCATTGCCTAGAGCAAGAGAAAGTCAAGTAAATCAAGAGGTCGGGGCGCGACAGAGGGAGGTTGTTTTTTTTTTTGGGGGGGGGGGGGGGAGTTGGTTACCTGAGAATTAGGAAGCATGATGGGAGAGTCAAGCAAGGCCGTGGGACTAATACCGGGGGGTATAGTGACACGGGGGGAAAGAACTGCCGGCGAAGCAAGTGGGCTAGTGGTGCGAAAGCAGGGCGTATTGATTCTGGCGGCACCGGAGCCGAAGCCCCTTCTCTCTGCGATGCTCCGTTTATCCGGCGATCCACAAAAGTCGTGAAACTCTGCGCCTTCTCCCATTGGATAATGATGATGATTGTTGTTCTTGTCAGTAACGTCGGCAGACGGACCGGACAATGAGCATGACTTGGAGGGAGTGGAGCTGGAGCTGCGGATTGGAAACTAGCGCCTTCACAGACAAGGGCGAGTACGAGGGTGTGAGAGAGAGCCACTGGGACCCACTCCTCCCCTGTTGTGTTCTAGAAATAGAAGATAAGAGCGTGTCATGATGATCGGCGATAAAATCTAGAGGAGTTAGATTGGGATTTGAGGGGTGGGGACGCGTGGGCATCTGAGAAGATGAACTGCGGAAGGAATGACATGTGAGGAATTTCAACCCACATGTTTCGCGTGCCCTTAAAACAGCGCTTGATTGTTGCGCATCTTCCTTCCGCAAAATCACATCTCCACGAGCCAACTTCGGATCTCCATTCTTTCCTTTCATCTCTCTCTCTCTCTCTCTCTCACTCTCATAATAGCCTTACCAACCTCAACAACACAAGGTTCTTTTTCTATGCTCCCTCTTGTCATCCATCTGCGTCCACCGCCTTCAGATTCACTTGTAAGGAACCTTCTTTTTGATACATGCGTGCCTTAAGTGATAACTAAACTTTCGTCAATTTTGTTACTAATTACTTATCGGAATCAGTTAATGTGATTGTCACGCCAATACTGTTATAATGTGAGAGTAAAGCTTAAGAGAATTACTATATGTCAGTAGGTGTTACCATGCGCGCATTAATCCAAGCTTACTACCATGGTCATTATAACAGCAACCATTCGCCCCCCTCACTTCCAGTGATATTATTATAGACTCACAGCAAATCACTCGTGTTGGATATTGTTTGCCAGTTCCAACCATTCCAACTTTTCCAGGACAGAGGTAACCTCGAAAATTAAAGTACACATTATCCTTGACGCAGAAGTCAAATTAAGCAGACCGATTCAGAGTCCCCAACATCTTCAACAGCCGTGCTGGTTACTTCTTCTCTAGTCATGGTGGTGCTGGAAGCCGATGACGCCATGGCTTCCAACTCTGCACCACCACCCTGCGTAAGCATCGCTTTTCTCTTGCTTCTGCTTCTTCGCCATTTTCTCAACAACTCTGAAACTTCACTTTCATCTGCTTCCCTCATTTGTGATTCTTCAGCTTCTGCGCTCCTCAGTTCCGTTGGGCTGCCGTGTTCCGTCATGTACTTTGGTACCACCATAAAAGTGAGCGGTCTGCAGCAACACAGCAGAATCATCAGCAGCACAGTGTAGATGTACAAGGACACCCACACATAAAATGTCCACTTCCAATTGTGAACCAATTGTTTAGCCCCAGGTAGTTGGGAGTTCATCACGATCTCGGCTTTGTATATCTGCGGCAGAGACGATGTCCCTGCTCTCGGACACATAATGGCCTTGATTGCCTTGGTTCTTCGATTGTCCTCCTTGTGCTTCAATATTTCTACGTTGATCTTCTGGGTTTCCTCAGATATTCCCAGTAACAGAGGCATGCCCATTATTAATGTCCTAGCTAGTCGGACTGGGAAGCTTCTATACCGCAACATAATCGGCTGACTAGATTTCACTGTAACATTCCCATTTACTGATAGGAGTTCTGCGCTCAACTGCAATCAAGTACAAACACTTACGCCAAGTTAAAACAAAATGCAAACTATCTGATAAAAGCGCACCTCTGCTTTACAAATAGGGTCAGAGTTGAGAATCATTATGGGGCAGAAAGCATAGCCGGATAGAGTAATTTCTCAACACGCATGGAGTTCTGGAAGCATAATCATTATGGGGCAGACAGCAACGAGATATCGACTATAATAATGACGTACAGGCGCGGGAGAGTTCAAGCTCAGCTGGAGCCCTAGTTCTAGTAGTTCGATGGTGTTGTCAAGATCTGTAATAATAAAAATAATCTTACCTTTGTTACAAAACTATTTTATTTTTTTTAAAATAGTTCTTATTATAGTAATAATTCTAACAAATATATTTGTTTAACAAAAATATTTTTTTAAAAAACAGGATCTATTTATTATAAATAATTAATTTAATTAGTTTTTTATTAGCTAGTTAGAATTTTGTTATCATATTCATACACGAATCTTGAGGCACGTCTATGCAATCAGCCTCTCCGTATCATTTTTCCAAATGCATCAATGTAAGCGCGGGGACACGCGCACGGATGTACTAATATATATAAGAAGGGTCTACTTCAAACAACTAGCAAGCTAGAGAAATCAACGGCAGCTAATTAGAAACGTAGGCTCCCGGTCGACCCTTGCCAGGATTTCATACCGTCTCAGAAGGCATGTGTAAGTACAGTGCAATGCTGTAAGCATACCTGAAAGACGCCAATCTCCCGATTGAAGTCAGATTCGGGCATGACAAGGACCAAGGAGATGTAAAATGTATGGCCAATCGGAATACCTATCTGCTTGTTGTTGCTATAGCCTTCAAGGCCACTGATGAGTCCAGCGTCAAAAGAAAAGACAGCCGTAGGGTGAGCGTCGGTGTAATCGAAGTGCAACTCTTCCCTCGCAAACACAGGTTCCTCCGCCCACAGATGAACCAATCCAACACCCAGCACAACAGCCAGAAGGAGAACCAATAACAGAACCATGCACACATAAGCGGCACTAAGAAAGCCAAGTCCGAGCCTCTTAAATAAGAGGATGATGGCGGACGGCATTCGGTTGACTGCCGATTCAACGTTGTCTCTGGTCTCTTCAGCTTGATGGTAGGACTCAGACGCAACAGAGAAAGGGGTGGAGCCAGAAACAAAGCACCTGTAGATTACATCAGCCTGAAGGGATATGAGTTTTGCGACCCAATTCGGTGGTTGTGGGGAAAGAGGAAAGGGCTTTTCGTCTTCTTCCATGGGGTAAGGCAGAATTCAACAGCACTGCTGGGCATGCGAGTTCGACCAAGAACAAATTAAAATAAAAGAGACGGACTGGATACATGCGAGCGAGAGAGAGATAGAGACGGCACGGCGGCACACGTGTCTCGTGCATGGGACGGATATTATGTCGTCGTGGCAATGGTGCATCGCGAGAGCCTGCTGTCGTGTCAGTCCTTCCTTGAGATCGATGTAGTTGCAACCTTTTCTTGGGCATCGTAAATGTAACCCATTTTACATTTTTAATTTAATATTTTTAAATGTTAGAAAAGCTATAGCTCATGCAGTTTTTGGGTATTTTAGCCATTTTCATTTACTTTTTCTGGCGTCACAACTCATAAAACAATCCGCACACAATTTTCAGTTGACACATTGAGATGTGCAGGAGACGATCCCAATCCGAACGCAGGGGAGTACCCGCTCGCCGCTGCCACTCCCATTCATGCCAAGCGTATGGCCATGGTGACTCCGATTCCACCCGTTTGGTACGATGGAATAGAAAAATTTGTTTTGAAGACGTGCCACGGAAGAAAATTACAAAATTGCCTGAAATCTCCATATTGCTTATATTAAAATACTGAGTTAGGATGTAAATTTATCCTAAAAATTTAAAATCATAATAATACTACCTCCAGTCCTAATTATAAGACCCAATTGACTTATTTGAGGATATTAAAGAAGTAAGTTAAGTTAGTTATTTGTAATAAATAAGTGTTGTCATTCCTAAAATATCCTTGCTAATTAAGTGTATTAGCTAGAACTATCATTATTAGAAGGACTATTTTGGAAAAAAAATACATAAATATGAGAGAAAAAATAGATTGGGGTCTTATAATTAGTACCAAACAAAAAGTCAAATTGGGTCTTATATTAAGAACCGGAGGTAGTATTATTCTTAACCCTTAAATATTCTGTAAATTCTGCCCATTCATATTTTGAAAAACCAAGGTTTACAATGCATAAATTTCATCAACTCAGGGTGGTGGATACCAAATACTAACTCTAATTTTTAATATAAGAACCAGTTAATTAATTTAAATAGATTAAGAAAACTGATTAAATTAGTTATTAGTAATAAATAGATACTATCTTTTTTAAAATATCTTTGTTAATTATATATATTAACTAAAATTACTATTTAATGAAACATTTAACATCTATAACTATTATAAAGACTCTTAAAAAAAATAATACATATGAATAAAAAATAAATTAAAATCTTATATTTAAAACCAAATTCAATATCAAAACTAATTATTGTATTAAGGATTGGAAGTAGTATATTAATATCTCAGGCACATGAAATTACTTGAAAATAGCCAAAGACCAGAAGTAATGGATTAGTATCCTGCACGAAATTACTTGAGAACATCCAGGATCTTATTAATGAGTACTCACGTCCCACTAACCCAATATTCAGACCACACTTCTCAGCTAATTATAAGATACAATCCATTATCACGGTTCTGATGTTAAAACCAAAAAAAAAAAGAAAAAAAAAGAACAACTTCAAAAGACCAGTGCAATAAATCCTTCACCATTTTTGAGCACAAGAAACCAACTTTATTTCGACAATGCCACCAATTTAGATCAATTTGTGAATGGTTTTCATGTCAGCGACCTCTCTAAGATCTCCTCGTTCCACATGGTCCCACCACTTGAATAGGAAATTGTCCACGACTAGTCTGAACCAAGGAGACAGTTTCAATCCTTCGTCACCGGCGTCAGCTTTCTTCAACAGCTCCTTCAACTGCTCCCGATTCACGTATTTAATATCGGCCACTTCATCTGGATTAGGATGAACACCAACATCCCGAACTATGAATAGCAGATAATCAACTGCAATGAGGGGAAGAAATCTTTGTCAACAAAACCCTCCTTAGAACGATTACTTGCATAAAATTAGAAGCCAGTTAAGTTGCCTCACGTTCATGCTCCCCCCATTTGCCATCGGAAGGTGCTTTGTAAAGCATGCGACCCAATGGGATGAACTGATCAACTGGCACATCTTCAGCAACAATACCAAGCTCGTCCAAAAGTTTCCTCTGAGCCGCATTTCTTACCCCTGGCACATAAGGAGTCAGAACCGTTTAAGAAAAGCACTAATGACAAACAGGGCAATATTCTCTCTTAACATAAAAAGTATATCAACATATACCAAGAGCGTGCTCTTCAATAAGCTCTGACTCGCGGTACAGTGGATGGCTGCAGCAGGTGTTTGTCCACACAAAAGGAAATGTCACCTTTGTTGCAGATCGTTGCTTCATTAAGAACATTACCGAATCTTAGTCAACACACGCAAACAAAACCTTAAGAGTCTAAGACCAGTGAACAGGCGTGCCTTATGGAGAATTTTCAGTACATAATCAAGCAGAAGAATATCTGAGAGATGCCATGGCTTATATAATACACATATACATATATAAGAAAAACTATTCAAAGAAGTATCATTTAAATTTCACCGTGTCGCTTGAACGTTAATTATCAATATCATATATATGTTGCTAGACATTATGTTAATTAATATAATTCACACTAGTCAGTAGCATCATCGATAACATTACTGGGATCTCTTTGCTCGGTTGTCTGCTGTGGACAATCTTTCACTGGCGACAAAGATTTTTTGTCATTTTCCTTATTTTACAATTTTTACTAATATAAAGAGAGATCTAATTTTGTTCGTCAACTAAGAATATAAGTGTCTCAAAATCATGCGTAAAAGGAATGCATTAAAGTTGTTGTAACTTATGTCTCCATGGATATTAAATGCGCTTAAGTTTTAACTCTTAAACCCACTCCATAACTTGCAAGCAGATGTAGAACAACCATTCGTAGTTATAATTGTTGCAACAATTAACTGAAATAAAGACATTCGTGGCACCAATAAAGAAAATTTATCCAACAAAAATAGGACATAGATAGGAGAAAACAATCCCAGCATCTGCTCAAAGCTCTGAAAATTGTCAAATTTGTTTTAGAACAAGATATACCCTGCATGTCTATCAACGAGGCCACAATTAATAGAAAGAGGAATGCATACCTGAAGAAGCAACTCATACTTTGAGTTGAACAGAAACACACTGAAAGCTCTATGCAACAAATTTTCAGATTCAATCTTCTCCATCAGGTGACCTAGAAAATTGAAGTTCAGAGAAATGAATTAACAGAGCCGGAAGTGAGCAGAACAGTACAATGGAAGTTAAGTTATAACTAAGTTCCAATTCACCATGCTCTTTTTTTGACAACGGAAGGTAAAATGAGGAGGAATGGGGGGATGATAGCATAGACTCGCAGAGAAAATTGAGTGTCTGCTAGACATATTAGCTCTATAACCACTATCAAGATATGACATGAACCATTTAAAATCCCTATTTGAAGCCAATAGTGCTAGCAGTTTGCTTGCATTAAATATAGACTAATCCTTGTATTTAAAAAAAAAGCCCTAGTCCACATAAAATAAGCCGACATATCTCATATGCTTGATTGTTTAGGAGCAACTTTTCTTACAGCATCTAAATTGAATGATCTGGAAACACAAAATAGAAGTCAACATTCAGATTACCAAGCACAACGCGAGCAATTTCAACAGCTAGGGATTTCAGAGCCTTGTTATTTGCCATATCGAGATATTCTCACACCATCCACCAATGAGTTATTTATATTCATAAATGTGAGGATTATTAAGCTGTTAGGATATGGCACAATAAAGAGCTAGAAACAACACCGCTCAATATATAACAGGAGAGGAGAGATTTTATTTTAATCTTTTCAATGAACAAAGCTTCGAAGACATCAGAAATTCAGAATGCATATGAGATTCAAACATCGAAATTTCCCTTACAATTGTATTTGGAATCATGACCGACAACACGATCATTCTCATCCACCAAAATGCATCTGCAGAAGTTTAAAAACATATCCGCTGTCAACTCCAGGGAAGATAAGTGTAAAAGTCAGGATACATGCAAGTAAAAGGAGGAGAGTGAAATTATAGTAATACTCCTAGAAACCTGAAAAACTATCCATGAAGCTTAGCAAAGGATAGTGACTTCCCATCGCAGAACATACAACTTTAATATATCCACATACATATGTATATAGCCGAAATTATGATGTGGACTCCAAAAGCAAACAAGAGGAGCCGGAAACTAGTTCACAGTAGCAATAAGATTAAATAAAGCGAAAATCACAAAATCACATGCTACTAAGGGTCACTTCAGCTCAACACATTTCATGCTAAATAATGGCATAAGCGAAAGCCGAAGCAAAAGAATTTGGCAATAGACACACGCTCCGTGCCTTCTAATTGAAATAGTGCTTAATTCAATTAAATTAATCAATAAGTAATAAAACACGGAAACGAGAGAAAACAAAAAAGAAAAACAAGAGGAGCTACAGAAGAGGTGTATAGAAATAGAAGGAAGCGAAGAGTTGCGGGAGGGAGGGGGAAAGAGGAGAGAGGGAAAGGGGAGCATACTCGTCTTCGAACATGAGGCGGCGCTGGACAGCGTCCATGGTGGTATCAGGAGGGTCTCCCATGGCGGCAAAAGTGGATAGAGAGAGCCTGGCAGTAAGAGAAGAGGGAGAGCGGCGAGGGAGCAGGAGGGAGAAAGAACGACGAGATCTACGAGGGAGAGAAGCACACAGTGGCGAGATGCAGAGTTTGGTGCTCTTAAAGAATCTGGAGCTCAGCGCGAGCGACATGACCGCACGGACATCCATCCTCTGCCGAAATCCCCCATTTTGTTTCCTCTGCTTTGTTTTCATTTCTGAAGTAAATAATGAACCGCATTAATTTACCCCCCCTATTCATAATTCATAACACAGGACTAATTAACTAATTTAAAAAATTAATTAATATGATATGTTTTTTTAAAATTCTCTAATCATCTTCTTTAATTTTCTCACTTCCTCTCATGCTTGGTTATTATTGAAAGAATGTTAATAAAATTAATTTTAAAAATTGATAAATAATACGAAATAACATCAATTTTCAAATTAGGTTATATATAAAAGATAAGAAGAGTGATATTACTTATTTCAATTTTTATGTTATGTATGCATAAAAATTGAATATGTGCTGGGCGGTATTCTTTTAAACAAAACATGATTACGGCTGCTTTCCTAATCTCCTCCCTGATAGTATTAACATGTAAGATGAAATGAATCCCTTCCTTATTCTTTATCTCTTGTTGTCCATGAGTCCATCCTTTTTATTTTGTCCACGGACCATCGTGCCGGATTTTTTACCATCTTAAGTAGTAGTCCCAAATTATTAGGATTTTCATTTTTTATAATTTAATTCCTTAGGTGCATTTTTATACTTGATAGCGAAGAATTTTTATATTTAAACGCTTTTGACTGTTTTTACCCTATCTTTTAAACGCCGTGACTCTCTACCTAGATAACTGCTCTTCAATGTGCCAGTATGATTAGTTCATCTGGGCTTTAAAATAATAATCAATGCATTACTATCAAATAATGAACTTTTTCCGTTTTTAAACCAAAATAATAAACTTTTTCTGCGTACATGTTGGATTTTGTTCATTATAAGTGCTGCCTTGATTTTTTTCTCCCCGAAACTCAATTTAAATGTTATTAAATTTCTATATTCCCCGCGCGAATAGACCGCAAAGAGATGGGGAAAAATTTTGTCTGTTCCGAAAATAAGGGAAACACGACATATTTGAAACGAGAGAGATGGGCAAGAAAAGAGAGAGGGAGCGAGTCCTATTCCATTTCATTCTACCAAGTATATGCATGCCACATCAAATTTTCGGAGCTAATTCACATTAATAACGTGTTATAAAAGTGAAAAGATTAGAATATATAAAAGAGAAGAGCAAGCCAAGAGATTGGGAGAGAAAGTAAGAATTTCTCGTTTACTTATAAGTATCAATGCCTTCTATATATTGTTTAATTCTAATTATAAGAGTTAGTTGACTAATTTGAGTAGATTAAGGAAGTAAGTTGAGTTCGTTATTTGTCCTTAATAGATATGTGTTGTCTTTTCTAAAATATCCTTACTAATCAAGTGTATTGGATAGAACTACTATTGTTAGAAGGACTACTTTGAAAAAAAAATATATAAACATGAGAGATAAAATGGATTGGGATCTTATATTTAGGACTAAAATAAAAATCAAACAACGTCTTATATTAAGAACCCGAAGGAGTAACATCTATTTATAGGCCATTGACCCTTAAATCTTAATCCTGATATAACAACGGAATAAAGAGAAATATAACGGCATTAGCCATAACAAACTTTTTCTTAATCATTCATTAAGGAGATTATGAGTTTTGAACGTTTAAAGCTTAAAAAATTCTTTAAAAAATCATAAAAACTAAGGGTTGTGAATATTCAAGTTTAATGTTCAAGTTTAAAAAATAAATTTAACTTGATTACAGGTTTAAAGTTGACCCTGATAAAAATTAATGCTTTAATGATAAAATTATATCACAAAATATTTTAAAATACTAACTTTACTTAAAAAATACTTTCATAACACTATATGAATCACAAGATACTTTATCACTTTGAGCACAACCCCAAAATGTTTCCAGGTGCTTAACCCCAAAGTTTATTTAAGTAGATGCCAGTATGAAAATATGACTCATATTAGTTTTAGCAATTTGTAACTAAAAATCTCATATTCGTAATCATATAAAATAATATCTGCAATCTATTATTTCTTGAGCTTCATATAAAACTTATTCTATAATTCAAAACTGACGTACTCCCTCCGTTCCTTATTATAAGAGACAAATAACCGAAGTACATTGATCAAAAAAACAGTTAAAATTAGTTAAAAACAATTAATGTGTAAAAAGTATAATTTTTTTTCCAAATGCCCTCGTTAATAAGGAGAGAGCATGAGAGAGAACAATTAAATTATTAAAAGAAAGAGAAGTGGGAGAGAGAGAGTGTGAGTTGGAGATAATAAATATGGGTAAAATAGTAAATCAACACAAAAAAGTAGAGACAACTTGTAAGTGTCTCTTATATATAGGAACATGCCATAAGCATCAAATGTCTCTTATAATAAGAAACGGAGGGAGTAGTATTTTGTTAACAAATTTTATAATTTAAACATTATTAAAAATATCCTTTTTGAAATTTTAAGTATTAGAAAAAAAAAGTTTTAAAAAATACGTCTTGAATTTCAAATTTTCAAGTTAGTCATGTTTACTACACTTAATAATAACTGACTATATTTAAAAAGTAACTTATAATGTATTTTGGTAGTAATTTTTAATTTAAAATTTTAAAATTTAAGAAATGTTTTTTTAAGATTTGTGGAAAAAATAAAGAAAAGCACGTGGAAGGCGAGGGGACGTTAACAGGGAAAGAGGGGAGGCGGTCACAGTCGGACGTTGGGCGGTGGGTCAATTTGTTACAGTTAAATAACATCATGTCGTTTTCGAAAAATGAAAATACTATTAACTCTCATTTTTAATATAAATTTAATTAATTAATTCATAAAAATTAAAAAATATCACATTATATTTATATATAATCTAATACTACCGCCTGTCCTAATTATAAGAGCTAGTTGACTAATTTGATAAGATTAAAAAAATAAGTTAAGTTAGTTATTTATAATAAATAAGTATTGTATTTTCTAAAATATCCTTGCTAATCAAACGTATTGATTAGAACTACTATTATTAGAAGGACTATCTTAAAAAATGCATAAATATAAGAGACAAGATATATTAGGATCTTATAATTAGGACCAAAATAAAAGTCAAACAATGTCTTATGTTAAGGATTAGAGGTAGTAATACATGTAAATATTTTAGAAAAACTAACAAAATATATTGTAATTTATTTATGTCCTATTTATAACTCATTTATAACATATTTCACACATATTAAGAAAAAACTTAAATTTCATTAACTCTCATTTAAAATTCAATAACTTTCTAACTTTAACCCTATTTAACATACATTATACTCCTCCGGTCTTTAATATAGGACTCAATTCTTGAGTTGATTTTGGTCCTAAATATAAGGTCCATTTCTCATATTTATTAATTTTCTCTAAATTACCCTTATAGATACTCCCTCAACCATAATCAAATAAAAGAGAGAGAGGGGGTATTAAAAAAGATGATTATGGTGTTTTAGGAAAAATGTGTCACTTTTCTTATAATTAACTAACTTACCTAACTTCCTTAACCTAATCAAATTAATTAAATGGGTTTTATATTAAGAACCGGAAGAGTACCTCATGTAAACAAAGTCAACATAATAATAAATAAAAAATAAAATTATATATTTATACAAAAAAATTTCTCTTAATATCTTATAAATAAAAAAAATATCTTATCGTCCTGTTACGTGAAAAGAACCAAAAGAGTAATAATTTTTAATTTATTTGAATTAATTAATTAGGTGGTCTTGTAAGCATTGGGAGGAAGTATAATAATGGCATATTGGTACTACCTCCATGTGACAGCGCCCTCGTGCCTCGCGAGGTGGTTCCCTTGCCAACCGTCCTTTTCTTTTTCGGAAAATGACAGGGAGTGCTTTGGTTCCTGTGCCAACGCATCTGGTGACCTTTTTTTTTGGCCAAACATCCGGTGACCTTTTGAAAATCAGAGATTGATTGATGGTTGTAATTCAAAAATGGTTGTAATTCAAAAATAATGCGTTTTATAAATTTTAAAAACTCATTTTCCTAAATTACCTTATTCTTTGCTTATGTTTCATTTTTGGATCAATCAGCCTGTTTTCGTACGGCGTTTTAGGAAAAGGAAAAAAAAACTTATTAATGTGACAATTGAGTTTGCAAATTTGGAAACTGTTTATCATAATTTTTTTTACCAATCTAACTTATAGATCAAAAGCTGTTTTTTTTAAGCACAATTACAAAAACATCTAAAACTTACTTATAACTTATACAAAAATAACTTTTTAGAATTAAAAAACATTTTTGCCTTTATGTTTATGTTGTTCTTATATTTCTTTTTATATGTTCTTTGTATTTCCCAAACAGTTTTTAGTTATTTATTTTTAATACTCTTTCAAGTAAAATTTTGTTTTAATAGTTTTTATGATATTCTTAATTTTTAATATTATTTTCTTATTTATATTTGTATAAATTATGCAGGGTATATCATCCAATTAATTATATAATATTATTTGGTTCAAAAATTTTCACATTACTATAATTTCTAATTTAAATATATTTTATTCATTAAATATAACTTTTTTCTATTATAATAATTTAAATTATTATGTTTTGTAACTTTAACAAAAGTCTTACCCATTTTGGGGGGTGTTTGGATAGAAACCAAACCATGGTTTTAGAAATACTTTTATGGTATACGAAGTAAATATGTGAAAGAGTTTACTTCGTTTTGCGAAAAAATGCTTTTCAGAAGCACTTTTTGAGTTGGCCAAACACTCCCTTAATTATTCTACAAGTTAAATTCACTTATTCAATAATAATCCAAGCAATTTTTTTTACTTTAGGATTAAAAGCTGAATGGCTTGGCATGCATGTCAATTGAATGTGTTTTCATGCTGATACAGTAACATCTGATAGCTTTTTAAGTCTCATGAAAATTTTTTATTTTTTGTGATAGGATTAACAAATTTAATAGCATTATTAAAAACTTGAATAACCGGATTAACCATGTGCTTTCCAAGTAAGTTTAAAACGAAAATTTTTAACTTTTGTAATGAGGTTGACAAATCTAGTAATGTCATTAACAACTCTAATAACACTAGGGAATGGCAGGAAATTTTTTAACTTTTGTAACGAGGTTAATAAGTTTAGAACGTTATTAACAACTTGAGTAGTTGAATTAACCAGAACTTTTCTCTGTAACTTTAAAACTAAGAATTTTTTAACTTTTGTAATAAGATTAACAAGTTTAATAATGCTATTGACAACTTGAGTAGCGACATTAACTACAACTTTTCTAGGTAAATTTAAAACCAATTGAGAATTTTTCAACTTTTGCAAAGAGTTTAGTGATGTTATTAACAACTAGAAAAACGGCATTAACCATAACTTTTCCAAGTACATTTAAAATAGAGAATTTTTCATCTTTTATAACAAGGTTGATAAGTTCATTAACACTATTAATAACTTGAATGACGGCATTAACCACAACTTTTCTAACTAAGTTTAAAATTGAGAATTTTTTAATTTTTGTAACGAAGTTAACAAGCTCATTAATGTTATTAATAACTTGAATAACGAAATTAACCATAATTTTTCTACGTAAGTTTAAAACTGAGAATTTTTTAACTTTTGTAAAGAGGTTGATAGGTTTACTAACATTATCATTAACTTGAATAACGAAATTAACTTGAGTAATATCATTAACCACAAGTTTTTTAGGTAAGTTTAAAAATTGCAAATTTTTAATTTTCGTAACAAGTTTGACATGTCTCATAATGTTATTAACAACATCAGAAATTTTTACACCAGGAAATTAGTGAGTGGTAAATGTCATGAAAATTTTTTAATTTTTATAACGAGGTTAGTAAGTTCAATATCATTATTAACAACTTGGATAATATTACTAACCCTGGCTTTTCCAAGTTTAAAACTTGAAAATTTTCACCATTGGTAACGAAATTGACAATTTTGATAATATAATTAACAGTTTTAATAACAACATTAATCACAAGTTTTTCATGTCAATTTAAAATTAGGATTTTTCATTTACAAGTTTCATAGGATCTATTATTTACAACACACGAACATTAACAATACTTCTGCATCAAATAATTAGTATACTTTTGCATTGCACCTTCTCTATATCATTAACAACAATTGTAAAGGAAACAGCGAGTTCCCTAATGCTATTTCCCCTCTTCAACTGCACTTAAAGCGTGGGACTCCATCTTCTCTTTCTTAAAAAATTCACTCAGGGCAATTTCATTATTTCATTAAATTTCAAAATTTATTTTTAGTCACCTATGACTAAATTTTTTTGTTTATTTAAATGATTATTGAGGGTTTTCAAAATTTAAATATCAGTTTTTTGTTATTTTCCCAAAGTAAAAGCCACTTTGACTTCATTAAGGAGGCGTCAAAACGCCGTCGTTTGAAGGCCCGGGTTCAAGAGGCCGAGGAGACAAGCTGAACCCTAAATATCAGTGTCGGAGGACGCCGCCTGGACCCCCCGTTATTTCTCGTCGTTCATCCCATTCCACTTCCCAATCGGGCGCAGAGTCTCTCAGAGTCACCGGCCTTCCGATCCATTTTCATCTTGGTTTACGAGGTATCTTTCTCCATCTTTCTGATTAGGCATCGTCTTTTCTGTTTTACTGATCTAAAAAGTAGCATTTTTTGTGGTCTGCTTCGCCCTTCTCAGAATCCAACCATTCTAATTACTTTCTTCATCAAGTACGGCTTTTCTCTTCTCTTTTATTGTGAAACGATCTCGATACATATCTTCTCTCTATGGGTTTTGTTTTATATTTGTTCCCATGAATTTCTTTGGCGAGGATTGTGTCTTTTAGGTCTTTTTTTATTCCGCCCGACATAAGCTACGTCGTCAGGGTGTTACAAGTCTTCGGAACCTGATCCACCCTCTCGTTAGGCAATACTTTGTATGTCCATTCTGTCTATAATTAATTGGCATCTTTGAGGAAAGAACAATGCTTTTCGGTATGCTAGTCAGCGAAATTTTTTTCTCACCTTGTTTCTTTTGCTTGATTAATTTTCATGGGGAACAAGCCTTCGATTTTCTTCCATATTGTAATTTGATTTATGGATTTTCCATAAATTACATCTATGCACCCTTAGCTCCACCATTTATTTCAATACACTGAAAATCATTGGCACAACTTGCATGCCAAACAGTAGTTTATTACGCTTAATTTTCACTCCCTACAAATTTGGCGTTATGTCCTGCACAATCAAACTACGAAATCTTCGACGCCGAACCACCCCTTCTGTTTTCATTGCATGTCAACGCTGTTCACTAATTGACTATGGGCTTCAAAACCACTAAATGTAAAAAATGGACATTCAATGAGAATACAAATAAGTTAGGCACATACATAAAAAAGCATATATGATTGGAAAAAAGTAACCCAATCAAGTTATGATTGGACACATCATTTCCCCCCTGTTTTTTGGTAGTTGAATGGCTTCTTGACATTGAGTGCATGATGTTATTCTAGCTTGTCACTCGACCTATCTTGACTGTTCTTGTTGCTCTTCGAAGGAGAGACCCACTCTTGGGGTAAGTCATGTTTTTATAACTGCCTTGTTCTGGTCTCTCTGTTTGAATATTTTTATGAGTATATTCTATTCCTTCTATGTCCACATATAGTAGGTCCTGTACGTAACTGGGGTTTTAATATTTTTCCAACATATTTACTCTGAATTTAGAGTGGATGGAACCAAGTCATTACTTCTATTCTATTCATGCTGTTTCCAGCAAATCATGACCGGGAAAGCCAAGCCCAAGAAGCACACAGCCAAGGAGATTGCCTCCAAGGTTGACGCTGCTACCACCAATAGGGGCGGAGGCAAAGCCGGTCTGGCTGACCGTTCCGGTTCGGATAAGGGTGGCCACGCCAAGTATGAGTGCCCCCTCTGCAAGGTCACGGCCCCTGATGTCAAGTCTATGCAGATTCATCACGACGCTCGTCATCCGAAGGTCCCCTTTGAGGAGTCCAAGCTTGTGAACCTTCATTCCAGTCTTGCTCCTGATTCATCAAAATCCCGCCCTGGCGTTCGTGGCAGTCATAAGAAGTAAAAGCTGCACAAGTTGATCTCTTGTCCTTACGATAAATTAGTAAATTACCCCCTCCTTCTTGTTACTTCTCTCTTGTTATTCCACCTTTGCTTTTTAACAACTTGACTGCTGCTAAGGCTTTCAGCTTTCATGTTATAAAGCTCTTTGCGACTTGGTTTTGCTGTTTCTTTTTCCCCTTCTTTTGGTGTGATGCTACATGAAGCGGTTGAGAAGGGATATAACTTGTTCTTCATAGGGCCCTTCTTATATCTGTAAAGTATACTTTATTGTCTCCGCACCATTTATGAGGATCATGACCATGGTGACTACGATAATGTTGAGTTCCCTTCTTGCTAAACTGTCACAGATTTGTTAGTTAACTAATGCGATTTGCTGGGAGCCTGTAATGAGTCTGAACTTTGAACTCTACGTTCTTGTATGCACGCACACCTACATGTGTGTGTGTGTGTGTGAAAACCGCGAACTCTATATAATGAGTTATGAACATATTGACAGGTCAAGGTTTGGCAAATTTCTGTGTTGCTCTTTATGGTGAGAAGATGAGAAATATGTTATAATTTTTCGTAGTTAATGTTGATGGTTGATGTAATTATCTATGTCCCAATTTTGATCGAGCTGTGTTGGCTTGGAAGAATGGGATTAATTTTGTTTTCTCACATTTCATTTAACCAGTACACTGCAGAATCGGCTGGGCAGGTGTCATAAAGCAAACAATATGTCTGGATCCATTCTTAAAGTCGAGAGAGGGGGGGAGCAGAATGGGAAGCCAAGCAGATGTATTTAGTTAACAGATCTTACATGAGGAGAGAGATCTATGTAATGAGTGTGTTTTCTTTCTGATTGGAACTGGTAACATGGTCCTGACTGCTAAAACTTTTACAGACGCGTTTTCTTATTTAATTAATCAATCCTTTATGTAAACCCTTGTTCCCTCTTGCCTCCCACTGTGATCGCATGTACGCTTACGGGTGGAGTTCATATCAATGATTTTGTTTCAGCCTCTTATTTCGTACTTTGAGGTGTGGAGGAGGATTGATTGAAGTGTCGATCCCCAAAATAGACAGAAAACATTGACGGGTGGATCAATGTCCGGCAACCTCATTCTTACTGGCACTTTGAAGTCCGTCGCTCCCGTGTAGATTGGATGACTAGGGGGGACAACTCGCCCGTCTGTGTTATGCGGAAGATTAAAAAAAAAAGAAGGAAAAATTGGGTAAAATGTTTTGCGAGAATGATTTGAATCATAGTATTAGTATTTCATATATACAAAATTTACAAAGTACTAATACTTGCTGTATATAAAAATTTATTAGGCCCTTCTTACTAATAAATTTCTAATGACCAATTTTCTCTATTTTTTCTTAAAAAGGTGTTTAAAAATGAAAAAAGAAGAAGATTTGATTGTATCTATGGATAATTAAAAAAACCAATAACCTAACATTACTTATTTAGCTTTTTCACAAACTTGACGCTAATCGCAGAAATATTAATCATCTTGTCAAAATATATCACACAAATACACACGCTAATCACACAAATACCATTTTGTGGCCATCAAATCTCACAAATTCGCAACGAGCAGGCAATTTTTTTGGCAAAAAGATGTACTAGTAGTGAGATTAATTTTGGCCAAAGAGAATAGCCTGAGTAATATTGATGGGTTTTAATTTAATAGTTACAATCAGTTTGCTTTGAAGAAAAAATTTTGACCGTTTGAGCAAAACCGGGACTGAATTATTCATTCAACTCATCTCTTGGTTAGTTGGCCTGACCCGCCCATTTTTTTGGGGTGGTTTTCCAGTCCGGGGGCGTCAAGCGATTCTGGGTTCTAGGGTTCTCCTACGTCCGCCCTCACCCAAAAGAATGAAGGCTGAATGGGCTTTTTGCAAGCCTACTTCTTTTCATTTTCACTCTGTTTCTCCTGTTTTCTTGGAAAAAAAGAGAGAATAGTTTTTCCTCAGGCCAATAATAGAAGAACGAGTTAATCGCATTGATTCGATGGCACTTAGTTTTTGGTCCAAAATGAACTTCGAGAAATTAAACAAAAACACTTATCCGAGAGAAACCGCCTTAAGTTCAATCCCTCTTGAGAAAAACAGTACTCCTGTGTCATTGACAATAAAGGAAAATACACCTATCACGTCTTTATTTTATCTTAATCATGAAAATCTACTCTCTATTTTGAAAATGTATATAAGCTTATCTTAAAATTATTTTGAAAATCTCCTCTCTAAAATTAAAACGTGTGTTATACAAACCTATTTTCTATATTTAAGACTATATTTCTATCTACCAAACCGTTAATTAACTGTTAAATTTGACTTTAAATTATTTTTGACTAAATTATTTTTTTAACATAATAATTATTTCAAAATGGGAAAATGACAAATGAAAACCCCTAATATGTGAAATTATGATTTGAGACTCTTAATTTAAAAAATGACAAATAAAGACATAGTCTTATATTACAAATGTGAAATCTTAGTGAAATGTCTGAAATACTCCTCGGCCAAGTGAATGAAATTGGTGTAACTATAAAAATATAATTTAAAAACTATTAAAATGAGGATAAAATAGTAAATAAAATTTATTTTAATATAAATTTTAGTTAAAACTAATATTTTTTATATTTTTTAATGGTGTTAAACCATTGAACTAAATTATGTTTTTAAAGTAAGAAAGAGATCAAGCATAATAATGATATTTTTCTTATAGTTCAATAAATATTCTTTGTTTCAATTCGGAATTCTTAATTACTTTGATTGGATAAATCTGAATAATTAAGTCATAATTTGTTGGTTGATTGTATCATTAACTATTTCTTTTCTTTATTTTTGGTGCGGTATTTAATATAAAATCTATTTAATTAATTTGATTAAATTAAAGAAGTTACGTAAGTTAGTTAATTATAATAAATATAACATGCTTTTTTTAAAATACTTTAATCATCTTTATTATATTTTCCCTCCATCTCATACTTGATATAGTTGAGGGAGTATAATATGGATGATTTGAAAAAAATTGATAGATATAGAAAATAATTTATATATTTAAGATTAAAATTAACTCTATTATTAGGTTCTATCTAAGAGTATTATTATTCATTTATTTAAAAAATACTTTTTAATCCTCTCGAATAAATATCAGTGCCGGAGCTCAGCACGCGGCCTGGATCCCTTTCTGTTCTTTCTCGTCGTTCATCCCATCCCATTCCCCAATCAAGCGCAGAGTCTCTCAGACTCACCGACCTTCCGATCCAATTTCATCTTGGTTTATGAGGTATCTTTTTCCATCTTTATGATTAGGCATCGTCTTTTCTGTTTTGCTGATCTGAAGAGTAGCCTTTATTGTGAACTGTTTCGCCATCCTCAGAACCCAACCATTCTAATTCTCTTCTTGAGTGATTACGGCTTTTCTTTTCTCTTTTTTGGTTGAATGATCTTGATACATATATGCTCTCCATGGGTCTGTTTTATATTTGCTTCCATGAATTTCTTTGGGTATGCTTGCGTCTTTAGGGTTTCTTAACCCAATACCGCCCGAGGAGTTTTATAGGTCTTCGCAACCTGATCCACCCTTTCGTTAGGCAATATTATGTATGTCCATTCTACCTATAAGTAATTGGCATGGCATCTTTGAGGAAAGAACGTGCATTTTGGTATGCTGGTCGGCGAATTATTATTTTCTTCTCACCTTGTTTCTCTTGCGTCATTAATTTTCATGGGGAATAGGGCTTCGATTTTCTTCCATATTGTAATTCGATTTGTGGATTTTTCACTTGAGTTTTTAAACGACGTTAACTTTTTCTTGAATAATTTTCGTATTGTTGGACAGACGATTCGGTTCTGGGAACACTTTCTTCTTTCAGATCTTGAAAGTATATTTTTTTTTCCTTTTATTGGTTATGTTATACTTGCTTCCCACTTGACTAATCTTGAGTGTTCTTGATGCAGCTCGAAGGAGAGACCCACTCTTGGGTAAGTTTTTTTTTTTTTTTTTTTAACAACTGCTTTGTTCTGGTCTTTGCGTTTGAATATTTTTCTACGAGTCTTTTATATTGCTGTTATGTCCACATACAGTAGATCCTACACTTTGTAGGTCTTGAAACTTCTGTTCGTATCTGGGGTTTAAATATTTTTCCTACTTATTTACTCTGAATTTAGAGTGGATGAGACCAAGTTTTGGAAGTGACACCAATTGTTTGAGGACACCGTGTGTATACAAATGTGCTTACTGATTCATCTCTAGATCGATTTTGCTTTTTACAGTTTTAGCAGACTTATATAATGTAAATATTATGTTACGTGTACATACCCATGGCCTCAAGTTAATTATCAATATGATCTGGTTGTCACTGTCAAGCTTAAAATTTGTTTTGATTTTGCTGGTTTCATTGATCACCAACGAAATCTAATTTAATTTAATTTTCATGCATTGTTTCTGGCGGATGCAATATCTTTATTGAACCTTTTGTCTCTTGTATTGTTTTTTGCAATTTTCAGTGGTACGCGGATTAAGACCCGCAAACGGAATATTGCAGCACCACTGGACCCTGCAGCATTTTCGGATGCAGTGGTCCAGATTTACTTGGATAATGCTGGTGATCTGGTAATATGGAACACAATTTTAAATGCTAGCCTGTATTTGACTATTTTGGTGCATGCTCCATGCTGCATGTGCATACTGTTTTTACTTAGGCTGATTAAGTAATTTTATGTTTACAGGAACTTGTTGCTAAGAGCATTGAGTCCTCAGACCTTAACTTCTCAAGATACGGTGACACCTTTTTTGAGGCAAGCTCTCTCAAACAGTATAGTTTTTTTCAATTGATTTAGTGTTGATATCCTGTCTGGAATTTTTTTCATTCTCGATTTGTATGTAGAGAGTTCTACAAATTTGATACATAGCATCTTGGCATTGAAGTCTACCTAGCTTCTTTTACTGTGATAGTGTGCCTTTCTTAAATAACTTCTGTTCTGTACTTCTATTAACATTCTGTGCGTTATGTCGTGCAATGTATTATTGTCTACTGTTATCTATTATTCTGGCAGTGATATCGTTAGTGGCTACCGTTTGTCTGAGGTCCATGTTATCATGTCATCATTAATAGATTTGTTATCAATCTGTTCTTAGATTGAAACTCTCTTCATTTCTCATGTACAGCCTTATCATTAAGTTTGAGGTTCAAATCATATTGGTAATACCAAATTTTCACATGTTAACACAGATGACAAAAGTGATGCTTGGCTGATTTAAAGTAAGAGGATGGTTGTCCTAAACGCTTTATTTACATAGATGACTAAAGCAATGCTTGTTTGTTAGTTTTTTCAGCATTAAGGAGTCTCTTGCTTGATATTTTTTTTTTACTGTTGTGGTCTTCTAAATAACTATGAATGCTGATATAGTTGCAAAACTTGATAAATTAGGAGGACATTGAAGTTAAAATTTCAGTTCCGTAATCTTTACTTGTGCATTTGCAAGAAAATTAGCCATACTATTTATTTTGAATATTTGAATATTTGAATTCTCTTTTGCCCTATTTGATTTATGCAAAGGAAATTTAATTCCCCCACAAAAAAAATTGTTATTTTAGGTTTTTGTGACCACATAAATTGATTTCGGGATCTGCAAGTGCACTGCAGTAGTAGTCATTTTGTGCAGACTGCGTATCTAGTGACAGCAATATTCTTAGTCTGTTGGACTATCCTAGTTTGTTATTGCTAGTTCTGATTCATGCTGATAGTGTATCGGCCTGTTGCATTACCACAGGTTGTTTTCACTGGGGGGCGTACGCAACCTGGAACTACCAAGCCTGATGAGGGGGAGCGTCATCCTTACTCTATAATTGAGTGTGAGCCAAAGCGTGAAGTCATATCACCGTCTGTAATCTACATACAGAAGATTTTGCGGCGCAGGCCTTTTCTTATCAAGAATCTTGAGAATGTCATGCGAAAATTTCTGCAGTCATTGGAACTGTTTGAGGAAAATGAAAGGAAAAAGCTGGCAATTTTCACAGCACTTGCATTCTCCCAGAAGCTATCGGGTCTCCCACCAGAAACTGTGTTCCAGCCACTTCTCAAAGATAACCTTGTGGCCAAAGGGTTAGTCCTGTCATTCATAACTGACTTCTTCAAGGAGTATCTGGTTGACAACAGCCTTGATGATCTCATATCAATTCTGAAGCGGGGAAAAGTGGAGGATAATCTATTGGACTTCTTCCCTCCTGCAAAAAGATCTAATGATGCTTTTGCCGATCATTTCAAGTAAGATTTACTTATTAGTGGTTCAGACATTTCTTTACGGACATGTCAGTAACTTATCATGCTGATTACTTGATGATTTCATTTTGAGAAGGTTAGTGCTAGTAAGATCTGTCTGTGTAATTTGGGAGCATGTGATTTTGTGACATTTTAATTATGGGTTTGATTCTAAACTCCCTTTTTTTTTTGGCGGTATCCCAACGTCTTAAGTAGTTGGATAAATTCAAAGTTAAATTGTCAGTTTCTACTTTCTAATTATTCCTTCTCCCTGAACTTATTCTTCAAATTTCTAATCAACACATTTTCCTCACAAAATCAGATATTAAACATGTGATAACATCCTCGTATATCCTGGCACACCGATGGGGCCCAATGTTATCTGGCACATGGGCCGGAGAGTAATCAGAAAGAAACAACTATTAGTATTATAGCCTTAATGATGCCTTGAAAACATCGTTCTGACACGACCATATAAATTCAGGGAGAAGGAATGATGAGTCCTGGAAATGACTGCTGTCATTTACAATTTTAATTATTCAAGCCGGTTTTGTTGTTCATCATTTACAATTTTAATTATTCAAGTCGGTTTTGTTGCTCAGGTATTTTAGAGTTCTAATCTCTCTCTTAATCTTTTCTGGCCAAAAATGGAAAAAAAAAATTTCTTAATCTTTGAAGTCCGTAATAGGAAAGGAAAAATAAGTGTCCTTGGGTTTTTGTTAAACTTTTTGGGATGGTGCTGAATGGGCGGCCAGAATCATAAATTAGAGTGGGGTATCAATGTTTTATAGCTAAAGCATTTGCTGGTATTATTTCTCATCATCTCTGTTCAGTCGCTTAGCATTATAACTAGTGGTTGTTAATTGATTACTCTATCTGCTTCTGTTTATGTTGCCAGGTCAATTCCTTTTAAATTATCTAATTTGCCCTTAATTTCCTTAATTCATTTTATCTATTCTTTCATAATTTTCTCTTGCTTAATCGAATTTGGTAAATATGAGGGTATAATTGGAAAAGTATTAGTTAATGCTGACAGATAGATAAAAACAGACATTTTCTTCAAACTGATAGTAAAAAAAGCAATGACGGAGTATCTAAATGTGGTTTTCCTTGTCATTCTCTATAAACTGTTCTGGGAGAAGGAATTATTGACGCGGTTTTTAAATCACTGTACTGGGAAGGTAGTCAGTGTATTCTGGTTTGGCGGTGTGGTTTTGAGGGTTTTTTTTGTGGTAATAATTAATATCATCAACCAAGATGCAACTTATAAATGTGTATTCATTTTCAACTTCTTAGCAAGGAAGGACTGGCAGCCTTGGTGGAGTATAATGAGAAGAAAATCTTTGAGGTGAAACTTAAGGAGATGAAGTCTGCTCTTACAACTCAGATAACAGAGGAAACTGATATACCTGAGGTCATAGAAACCGTGAAGGTACGGGTTAGAGATGCTAAGTTACCAGACACAGAGGTTGTGAGGGTTCTGTGGGATGTCTTAATGGATGCTGTTCAGTGGTCAGGGAAAAATCAGCAACAGAATGCAAATGCAGCCCTGCGTCAGGTGTAATGCATGCCTTCACTGTGCTTATTTGATGTTTTCTCAGAATCTTATTTGTTAGTTAAATGGATTTACTTTGGTTTCTTGTTGGGAGCAAAAAGGCGTTTGGGTGTGCAGCCTTCTTGATGAATTAGTATGTTAAATGTAAAATATTTTTGCTTTTTGGAGCTTATTGATGACAGTGCTATGTTGATGATTTAAGGTTAAAACTTGGGCGGAACTGTTGAATACTTTCTGCACCAGTGGGAAACTTGAGCTGGAACTGATGTACAAAGTACAGATGCAATGCTATGAGGACGCTAAATTGATGAAGCTCTTCCCTGAGATTGTTAGGTCTCTTTATGACCAGGATGTTCTGGCAGAAGATACCATTCTTCATTGGTTCCGGAAAGGAACGAACACCAAGGGAAGGTATGCAATTATTGTGGAGAGGTCGATTGTTCTGTGTCCCCCCCCCCCCCGGGGGCGGGGAGGGGCGTGCATTTTTTAAACCAAATTTTCTGTATTACTCGTCGGGTGAAGTTGATTATTTTCGAATCCTTATGCTGCAGGCAAACCTTCGTGAAGGCCCTGGAACCCTTTGTTAACTGGCTGGAGGAGGCGGAAGAGGAGGAATAGTTGGAGCCCAGATATATCTGTCTTCGGCCTGTTTGTCTTTATGCATCCAATTTCTGAGATATAGACTCGTGTTGTCCTAACATTGCTTTCCCCTGCACTCTTATTAGTAGATCTCCATCCCCGCTGTGTGCATGCACGCATGCATGCGTGTGATAGTGGTTCTGTTATCCTTTACAAAAGTGTGTTTTTGATTTGGATGTTTGCACCAATGATGGTTCTATTAGATGTTCTTAATAAGGAGCTATCATATCTTAACGTGGCTTTCAAATTGTTGGTTGTGGTGTCAGTTGTTTATTAGCCTCTTCTAATTTATTCAGCTCAAAGGTAGGACGCAATGCACGTATGAGGAAAGATTGCTAATTGCGTGTTCCTGTTTTTGTTTCCTCCCTAGACACAGCGCATTTGTTGCGAGATTTTTCCGCTTAAACAATGGATCCTGAGCGCACTCATGCAAAGTCTAACAGCTTTGAGCATACTGTTGGTTATTTTGCCCCCCTAAGGTAGAATTGGAGCCACTTCGAATGTTGACTAGCTGGGACGGGGCTCATCTTGCATGCTATGAAGCATCTTAAAAAAGTGCAGCAGCCTCGCTCCAGTATTTTCCTGGCCATGTAAATAAACCATGCTGAAACTAACAGGTTATGAAATTGCCCTCGGGTCTTTGACATAACGCGATCAATCGTGCCAAAAATGGGACTCTAGATACAATTCTCTCGAGGGCCATGGATCAGGACGCCACGCTCAAGTATTTGCTTTAAGGTTGTGCTGATTGCTGACTGGTTAGTTTAAGCAGCTCATCATTTGAAAATCTGTCAGAATTCCTGGCACCCTCCATTGGAGTGTAGAGGTCTCATTTCATATGATTTTACTTGGTCTTCTTTGCACAATTAAAAGAAATGCTTAAAGGCTAAAAATGATTAATAGTCCGCAGCCATGTAAGCAGGCGCGTACATTTCTTCAACGGGATGATCTTGATTCAGTTTATTAAACAACGACACAGGCCACAAGATCCGTACATAACAAACTTCAAAACCCATTTGAGGAAGCCAAAAAACCAAGAAATAACAGAACCAAGATACTACTTTGGCAATGCGGCAATGCATGCCATTCTAACTTTTTCGGTTACTCTCTGCGTCAGGTTAAAATGGAAAAGATGAACTTTTGTGAAATTAAGAAAGGTGCCGGCGCAGGCGTTCACTTATTGGGTTTGGGCCTAATCTCGATTCCTTGAATGACAAGGCCGCTCTTCCAGTGGCCCCCCTTGATTTCACAAACAGCCATTTCCAGGGCCTTATCATCTATTCCTTCGTTGAAGAAGTCTCCCAATTCGATCTCCAGCCATCCATCTGCTCTCTTGTTTGGAGGTTGTGGATCGACATTCTCTGCAGGAATGGGCGTGCCTGCCTCAACTCCCAGGATACGCGCACGATTGAAGAGGCTGGCACGCCTGGGAACAATTGGTTGTTGTCGCCCCCGTGTTCCTCCGTTTGGATCTAAATAGACTGATCGCTTGCGAGCATCACTGTCATTCCCGGCAATCCCAACGGAGACCTCCACCGGTTGGTGTTCGAACCCATAGGCGCTGGGAGTTAAGTTAAACACGAGGTATGCTGCATACGAAGTTGAAGGAGACAGCATGCGCGTGTTGATCCGCCCTCGCATTTCCAGCCAACACACGCACAAAAGTTCAGCAACCTCCTCAAACCTGCAAGGCCCCCCAGTCGGGTCACGTCGCAACAAACAAGCAGAATACGAAAACACCACAGCGTTCTATTCACTCACCTGCCCTTGGGCTCCGAAGTCCTCCACCTCCAATACCTCGGAGTGCATCCCCAAACAATAGAGAGACTTCTCGGGGACAGCATGAAACATTTCGCCCCGCATAATTTATCCAGCCAAAAGCTCTGAATATGAACGAAAATATAGAGGCGTAAGATTGAAACCCCTGATCTAAGCAAAAAGGAATTACCGCAGCACTAAGATTGGACGGATAAGCGTAAATCTGCTGAGGTTGGAATGAAACAAAACAAAAGAGTCGAAATTGAGAAATGAGGATAATGAGGGAAGAAGGGGAAGGAATGCCTACCTTGAGACCGTCGTCGTCGATGAGGAGGGGTTGGCGGGAGAGAGAGAGGTAGAGATGCTTCTTGGAAGAGAAGGAAGGGGGAGGGGAAGAACGGGAGAGGAGGGAGAGCCAATCGGAAGGGAGGAAGGAATCCCAGAGGGCGTCGGAGTCGGCGGCGGAACGGAAGGAGGAAGAAACACAGGAGAGCCTGCAGGCGTCGCGGGGGGAGGTGAAGGAAAGGACGTGGGCGATGCAGGCTTCGGGGAGATCCATGGGTGTTGAATTTTGGGCGCGCTTCCGCTTCAGCGTTGCTTACTGTTGGGTTTGTTTGGGCTGCAGAAGGGCTGCTTATATGCGCGGCGAACGAAGCTTAGCGCTTAAGTCTCGCCGCTGGATGCCCCGTCAGAATAGTATCTTTTGTTTCATTATTTATTCCCTACCTTTATATTTCCCTTGACCTTTTCGTTTCTGAAATGAACCGGCCCATTCTTGGCCGACTGAGTGAATATATTCATTCATTTATTAATTCTGCTCTCATCGGTTGTGTTTATACTGCTTACTTCTTACTTCCGATCTTAATTATAAAATTTTATTTATATTTATAATATAAGTAGAAGACGAGGTAGTACTTATCTATTGATTGTCTCTTTCCTTGCACGCCTTCCTTCCTAGCTCCCAATTTCTGTCTCGGTCCTCTCAATTTGGAGCTCATCCCTCACTCGCAGTCACAAAATGTTGGGTGAATGCATATTATTATTATTATTATTATTCGTCCTAAGTCCTAACCCCTTGTGGGAAGGCTCCGCCGACAGGGAAAAGATACAACGGGCTTTCTTTGGTGTGTCCGACTCGTAGAACTCCACGTGTTGCGGTGGCAGTCACACACGAGTTGGCACATGCATGCATTTGCATATGAACGGAGCATCCGCGAGAGGAGGAGGGCTGGAAGGGGAAGGAGAAGGAAGAGCGCTGAAATCTGCCCACATTTCGCTCCTTCCCTCTCAGACTTGTTCCCAATGTTAACCATTGTTCTTTCGTTTTCTCTTCCCTCCTCAAACATGCGCCATGGCTTTCCCTTCTTTGCTTCCCCCTCTTTTCCCTTCTTCCCCATAGCTTCCCCTCCCCTCCCGCGCAGGGTCCTTCAATCTCTTTTGGGGGACCCTTCGCCCCTTCCCTTTCATTAATTCCCTTTCTTTCTTTCCTTTTCTCTTTTTTCATTTCTTTCTTGATCTCTCGCCTTAGATGATTGCATCCGCGCCACTATGAATTGTTTCTCGTGTTTCACCTCCCAGAAAAGTAAGAAAAACATTGGCGGCGGAGACCTTGAATCTGCACCTCAGGATCATGTCGCTTTGAAACCCCCGGGTACATTCCTTTCTGTTGTTTGAATCCAATACAGTCGCTCCAAAATTCCTATCGTCAACGGCATATATAGCATTGAACGCACTAGTTTGCTTGTTTTTCTAATAATAATAACACGAGAAATAAAGTCTCACAATTATCATGCTGCGGTTTTTGGGAAGGCAGATAATGGAAACCCAGGTCAGAGCCCAAGCATTCAGGCGCAAGCATTCACTTTCCGCGAGCTAGCAACCGCCACCAAGAATTTCAGGCAGGAATGCCTGCTGGGTGAAGGTGGATTTGGACGAGTGTACAAGGGCACCATTCCGGCAACCGGCAAGGTCATCCCCGCTCTCATTAAGCAACAGAAGAAATACAAATTCAATAATATTACTTACCTCTCCTATGCTTGTGGGTGGCACATACAGGTGGTAGCTGTGAAGCAGTTGGACCGAAATGGGATGAATGGCAGCAAGGATTTTCTGACAGAGGTTGCGGTTTTGAGTCGCCTCAACCATGAAAACCTGGTGAATCTAGTTGGTTATTGTGCCGATGGGGACCAGCGTCTTCTGGTGTATGAATACATGTCGGGGGGCTCTCTATGTGATCGTCTTTTTGGTACCCTATCCCTTCACCTCATCTAGTTGAATCAAATTAGTAGATCCATTTTGCATGCCGTATAACAATATTGACAAATGTGCATGGCAGAGCCAGAGGAAGGCAAGTCTCCATTGGATTGGTTCAACAGAATGAAAATAGCGTCGGGAGCAGCCAGAGGACTAGAGTATTTGCATGACAAGGCCAATCCACCGGTTGTCTACAGGGACTTGAAATCCTCGAATATCTTGCTGGATGATAATCTTAACCCCAAACTATCTGATTTTGGGCTCAACAAGCTTTCCGGGGGAGACAGGTCAAATCTTATATCCCCCGGAGTTACAGGTACTTACGGCTACTCTGCTCCCGAGTACATCAGGACCGGACACCTCACCTTGAAATCAGACGTCTACGGTTTTGGAGTTGTGCTGCTGGAGCTCATCACCGGACGACGAGCCATTGATACTACCAAACCCAATGAGGAGCAAAATTTAGTTTCATGGGTATGTGATCATGTTAAATCCGCTCGTCCCGTTAAATTCCTGCCTTGTTAATTTAGCATCTGGTGCAATGAGCAGGCACAACCCTTATTCAGAAATCCAAAACAATTCCCAGACATGGCGGATCCGCTACTGAAGAAGCATTTCCCGGAAAAGGATCTGAATCAAGCTGTGGCAGTAGCGGCCATGTGCCTCCAAGAGGAAGAAGGGGCGAGGCCTTTGATGAGCGACGTAGTAACTGCTCTGAGTTTCCTGTCCATGGTTCCACCGGAAGTAATTCCTGCATCGCTGTCGCCGGCCACCTTGCCCCCGCAGGATGATGGCTCCGAAGAGGAAGAGGAAGAGGAGGAGGAGGAGGAGGATGAGGAGGAGGAGCCCGATTCTGATGAGACGGGGGGGAAATCAAGCCGCAGCAGCAGCGTGAGTTGGGAAGAGGGAAGCGTGACATCCAGCAAGAAATCGCGAAATTTAAGCAAGAAGAAAAGTAGCTCCAGAGATTTGAAGCAGAAGAGCAGCAAGAAGGGTGGAGGAAAAGTGTCGAGCAGAAAGAGCAGCAGACAATCATCGAGAAGCAGGAAGATGAGCACGGAACGGGAGGAAGGAATGCATGAGAGAGGGAGCAGCAGGATGTCTCAAAGAGACATGTCATTTGGGCTCACCAGCAGCGGCGGCGACGACAGTGACGGGGGCTCACAGGAAGGGGCCCACCAGCGGTTGCAGCACGCCCATACCGCCAAACAACCTCATAAGGATCCCCACAGGGAACGACTCACCGCTTCCAGCGCCCGAGTCTAATCACTATTTGCATCTTTCTTTGCTTCCCACACCCATTCCAGAATAGCCACACTCACTCGTCTTTTACGCCAACGGTTTCATTTATTTGGGCTTTTTTTTTTTAAAAAAAATGATTTCTTAATTTTTATTTTAATATGTCTTTGGGCTCACCATTCGCTTTTTTTTTTTTTTTTTTGCATCACTCTCATCTTATAATTAAGCGCCACGCAGGACACGCGAACCAGATATTGACACGCCCGGGGTCATTCACTGGTAACTTCTTCATTACCGCATGCTATCCTCCTCTCCCCTGCTGGTTCTTCATTAAGACCGTTTGTGACCACTTTAATTCGTCTCCTACTTACACACACGCACACACGACATATCTAACATTGTTTTATTGCGCCCAACATGATACGCTCCTATTCCAGTTTCAAATGGCAGGGACGAGGTGAATATTCGATGGTTGAATTATTTGCCCATTTGAAAATTGTGTGCCCTGGCAGAACCTTTGTAACGAGTTTCAAGGTCATAAAACTTCAATTTTATAGTTTGTATTTTCATGTAATCACGATAAATAAAGTTTAGTAAAGGCTTCGACACTAATAATTCAACCCAGTTTGTGATGAACTAGGAAGCAATAACTCATAAGCTTTGTTGTGGAACTTCGGGAAGGGGGAAAATTTTTGATGAATTAGGGAATTAATTAATCAAAAGAAAGCTTAAAGGAAGCATAGGCATGAGCATGAGCATGTGCAGCCCAATTACATTTGCGGTGAAATTAAAACAAAAAGCTGTTTATCTTCTTTAGTAAATTAATGCTAGCAATTGCGGATGGTGAACACTTTGGAATGAGTCATTTCGTTTCGCATGACGTCGCGGAGTCAAAGCGCGTGGGGCGCGTGGGCTAGTTGACAAAATAATCCTGACCTGGCGGGATGGGCATGGCCATGGCGTGAAAGCTAAAAAGTGACGGGTCACAGGGCAAACATAAAAATAAAATAAAAAATATTCAGATTAAATTACTTATATTTATCATACTAATTTCTCAAATTAGATAGAGCCATGTGTTTTATGTTTTCTCATGTTGGTTGATCGGTAGTTGTACATATAAATATATGCATGTCAGTGTCACAGCCTCCTCAAACCTGGTAATCCCAGCCTCTTCCTTAGATTTCAACACAAGACTGCAAAGGGGATACAACGACATACTCATACTGCAATTTTAATATCATCATAAGCGAGCAGCATCAATGGCAGCTCCAAAGCCAGCATTTCTTTTATGGCCCACCCTAAACGCGGGAATCAAAACAAAGGTACATACACCAAGCCAATTACGCATGATCTTAATGGATGAATATACATTTAATGTATAAGATGATCAAATAAAATTACTTTCAATAGGAAGATACCCATGCTTGGACAAAAAAAAAATGTACAAAGGTGATGGTCATCAACATATATACGTACATGCGTGTAATGCCCACGCTAATGCTTCGTGTCAAGTAATAATCAAGTCGGATGTTCCGGATTTGCTCTCATCTTGCTTTGCTTTCTGACACACATCCAAAAACAAAATGAACAGGTCATGTCTCATGTCATGAACACCGTAGGTAATAAATTGAAGAGAACACGGAAGTGAAGTACGTATATACAAGCATGATTAATTAGTACCGATTGGGCAAGAGTGTTCTTATAGGCCTTATCCAATTCCTCGAACACCTCCTCAATGGTTGGGCGACCTTTGCTCGATTTGGCAACACACAGAACTGCAATACGCAAGATGGCCTCAAAGTCTGCCATGTTTACTTGACCCCTCAGCCTTGGGTCTTCAAAATCCGATATTGGCCGTTTTTGGGAGCTCGCGTCTCTCGCCTACGAAAACTTGCAACTTAAATTCTACAAATATGTGTGAATGCCTAGACCTTGATTGGCTTTTTATGCGTACATGGGGATGCAAGTAATACATATATAAATAGCACTACCCACCTTCCTAGTGAGTTGATCTCTGGCATCAAGATCTAATTCTATCACCTTCTGACCCGATAGAATTTGCAAGGCAACTATTCCAAAACTATAGACGTCACTGGCACATGTTAACTTGGCATTGCTCATGTACTCTGGATCCATATACCCTATGGTTCCTCTTACATCCGTAAACACTTTGCTCTCTTCCATCCCCAGCATCTTTGCCAACCCAAAATCCGACAGTTTAGCTTGCAAACTCTCAGTCAATAGTATGTTTGTCAGCTACAATTCCAAATCCATATGCATCATTAATCACTCTCCATCCCATTCATATTTTAATTGCTCTTCCATATATATTATTAATCACGTGACGTGTATATAATTGTATACCTTGATATCTCTGTGGACAACGCAACCCTCAATATGATTGTGCAGATATTTGAGAGCGAAGGAGCAGTCCCTTAAAATCCTAACTCTTGTTTCCCATGTCAAATGACTGTCTCTTCCTGAATATATGATACATACGAAAGTGATGACTTGTGAAATGATAAGTTTAACAATATGTATTACACGCACACAAACAGAGCAGTAAGCTAAAAATTAATCATGATAGATGAGAATGTGGGAGAACAAAGGAGATAGGAAGAGATTACTCAAGAGATGTTGCGCTAGATTGCCTTGTGCACAGTACTCATACACTAAATATCTCTCTCCATCTTCAATGCAACACCCGAAGAGGCAAACCAGATTGGGATGGCGAAGCCTGGAAAGGCCTTCCACTTCGCGAGTGAAAGAATCAGAGCTGTTAGTTTTGTTCAGGTGCTTGATGGCCACCACTTGACCGCTGGGAAGAACCCCTCTGAACACCTGTCCTGCACTCCCTCTTCCCAGGCACTTCCTTTCATTCCCGTGGCTTATGGCATTCTCTATCTCTGCTTTCGAGAACCAGTACATCCCTGACCACGTCGTTATTTCTTTCAACGCCGCCGCTTCTCGAGGCTTCTTCTGCCACACACATCTCACCAGTATTGCCGTCAAGGCCATCGCAATCACCGCTAACAGAGCAACTATGGAGAACCCTGCAGAGGAAGCCAAAACAACACCCGTACTCGCTTGTTAGTCAGTCAGTGGATTTCACTCTTCACTAACTAACATGAATATAGCATGTAACTCGACCGAGTTTGATTTTACTCACATTTGAGAAATTCTGCAGGGTGATCTGCCCACAAATCGTGAATGGGAAGGAGAGAAATAGATTAATTTCATTATTTATAATAAATATGTATTGACAAGTGATGAGTGTGAGGGTGCTACCGTGGTTCGGGGGAGGAGGCCAACAACGCAAGAACTTGTCTGAAAGGGAAGGATCGTCGGGTTTGCCCGCAGCGAGGGAAACAAGAGAGGCGACGCCACAAACGGCTCTTTCGACGGGAATGTCCTGCGAGCCGACTAATTGGTCGTAGAGAGAGTCTCGGATATTCAAGACGGCGGAGACGCAGTGGGCACAAGAATCGGGAGAGGGACGGTCAAAGTGGGAGCATTGGTCGAGGGAGGGTTGGTAGAACGGGAGGCTCTGAATGTCGGAGAGTTTGAGGTTGGAGCATTTGAAGGCGCCAAGGTACAAGTTGTGGAAGCCGCAGGAGTCTGGAGAAATGGCTTGTGAAGGACGAAAGGCGTCGGAACAGGAGTGCCATTCAGTGTCGGGGATGAAGAGGGAGGTCTGGGTGCGGGCTCGGAGGGCCAGTGCTTGGGAGAAGACGGTGAGGGCGTTGCGGCAGCAGAGGGTGTTTGGGAAGCCGTCCCAGTGATCCATCTGATCCTGAACCCAACCGCACTCCGCGTATCCCACATAAGGGTAGGCACTCAGATTGAGCCCGCATTGAGCTGCGACACGAGACGAGGAGTTTCGCAAGAGCAGGAATGTTATCAGAATGAGGAGGAATGGAGGAGGAGTCATATCCAACGTAACTCCTTTGCCAGGCGGCCCAAACACTGCAATTATACATATACACTTGGCTGCCTCGTGAGTACCGGCCAGCCATGAATGGATATTCTCCCACCTTGCTCCCTGCAGCCTTCCATACCCTCGCACCCATCGCCCGCCCCTTCTACTTCCCTCATGAAATCACCGACCTTCTTATTTACAGTATTTCCCTTTGTCCTTACTTCATTAGCTGTCCAATTCCCATTGCCGGCGAGATTTTTTCCCTCCCGAGAAAAAGGCCTCGACATATTGAATCTCATCCTCAATGACTCGGCTGGGTTTTGTTCAGCCATTATTTGTGTCATGTCATCATTCGTTGTCATAAAACCAATCTTCTCCAACATTCTTTTCCCAAAACTCTCTCCATCAAATATGCTGCAATTCCTTGCAGTCCTAAATATAAGACGCTGAAGAACTACTATGATTCTTATTCTCATTTATAACACAAAAATATTAAATTAGCAAAACTTTTTAATTTTATCTTTATCAAAATTTTCTATCTCTCCGTAGTCCATTCTATTAAGAAAGGGAAGAGTACTTTATACGTGCAAAAGACATAACGTTTGTTTCCTTGTTATCATAAACAAAATATCCAAAACGGTGTTTTGCGAGTCATTTTTAAAAAACTGGTTTCGGAGCTAGGGGTATTTCAGCTATCCAGTGGGCCGATTGAGTTCAGTAGAAAGCACGGTGCAGGCCTTGGTCATACTGAAGCCCAGCTCTATTTGGACGTGAAAATGATTCACAAATTATGGCCAATTGGAACTGGCGACGTGTACCTTCCCGGTGCCGTTACGACTTTGTTTACGGTCCACACGATGTTCTTATCCGGGGCCTCGCGCGACGGCGCCCTTTCTTTCTCCTTCTACTCCCTCCCTGCTCTCTGCCATGACGCCCCTGTTTCTCGCACTGCCCTGTCGCCTCCCACGTTCCATTTCATTGGCCACGACATAAGGCATGCCTTTCTCTCTTCGTGCATTTCGTCAATTCATGCATTCTGAGGCGAGCAGCTAGTTTATTTGTTTTCAATCAATGATAATAATATGTACTTTTTGAGGCGATGAGTAGAATAATAAATCATTCATCGTTTGTTAGTGGAAATGATCGAAAGAGAACCGGCAATTTCCTAAGCAGATGAAAGGCAATGTTTTTGTTTGGCATACCCATTTGTATCTTCTGCATTCATTCGGCTCCGGTCGGAGAAATGACTAGATTGTAGATGCTATTCACGACACACTTTTTATGATTACTCTCACGAATTATTCCGTGTTCTTTCTTAGGTCATTTTTGGAAGCCAAATCATGGCGCTGGCTGCACACTCAATGTGTTTCTTCCACCGGGGAGGCAGTGCCAATATATGCATCAGATTGGGCCTGACAATTGAGAAGAGGTTGCGAAAGGTAAGAAGGATTGCTTGTGGTAGGGTGGTGGTGCTCCAAGTATTGTCCAACAGCAACGACTCAACACAATTGCGACTGTTGAGACCTTGTGGACATCACCGCAGTTTGGGTTCGAGACCTTCGAAATCGCTCAGACAACAGAAACAAGAATTCTCCGCTTCGGCGCACGGCACCCGCACAAATACACCCCAGGTACTCGCTGGTTCCTGTCCTGTCTCAGGGGCTTCCTCTTCATTGGTCATTTTTGGCTCTCAGGTGTCTGAATTTCTGGCGGAGAGAGCGACTGTTTTCCTGAAAGATTGGAGCTACTCGCGCTTCTTGGAATTGACCGGTATATTGTTGTGTGCTCTTATTATTATTCCGTCGGCCGATGCTGTTGATGCTCTCAAAACTTGTGCCTGCTTATTGAAGGAATGCAGGTATACGTCACACGCCTTTTCAGTCCTGCTTCTGGCTCGGTGACAGAGTTTGACCATGTAATTCATCTATGTAGGATAGAACTGGCCAAGTGCATATCCAATCCATCCTGCGCTGCCAATATTGCTTGTCTCCAAACTTGCAATGATCGACCTGATGAGACTGAATGCCAAGTTAGTCCTTCCTCTGCCTTTATTGACGTGCATCTCTATTCTCTTCTCTGTTGTATAACGACCCTTTTTTTCAATTTTCCTTCTTAACTCTCCAGATCAAATGCGGGGACGTGTTCGTGAACAATGTGGTTGATGAATTCAACGAGTGTGCAGTCTCGAGGAAAAAATGTGTGCCTAGGAAATCTGATGTCGGAGAATTTCCCGCTCCAAATCCCGATGTCCTGGTGAAGAGCTTTGACATTGGAGATTTCAGTGGGAAGTGGTTCATCAGTGCCGGCTTAAATCCTTCCTTTGATACTTTTGACTGCCAATTGCATGAATTTCACACTGAATCCAACAAACTTGTTGGTAATTTATCATGGAGAGTACAGGCTCTAGATGGCGGATTTCTTACTCGATCAGCTGTGCAGAGATTTGTACAAGATCATTCTCAGCCTGGGATACTCTACAATCACGATAATGAGTACCTTCACTATCAGGACGACTGGTAACTCATTGCTCAAAAGCCGGCATTTCTGCAATTCTCAAATTTTAGAACGGCATTAGCAAAAATTTCATTACTTTGTGGCCCCTTTCAGAGTCAGTTACCTCATTCACCCCTTAAAATCTGCCGGCTACTCCATTACATACATGTGTATTTTTGTAGCAGTAGGGAGTGAAATTAACTAGCCTTTTTTCACACCTAAAGAATTTGTATTATATAGGGAAATATAGGAGAGAAAAAAATTCCCCATTAAAAATTTTGTTGTTGATAAGGATCTAATAGTTTTTATGCACAAGAACAAATCATACTGTTCGAATTTTATACACATAAAGTATGATGTAGATCCTTCTTATCAATGAAATTTTTCAATGAAGAGCATTTCCCTATTATATTTATATATATATATATTGATGTAATGATGCTATAAAAAAGGAAGAAAAAGATAACATCTGGATGATCTGGGGATCTTTTCAAAGTTGAGGCCTTACAAAGGTTCTCGGGTCTGTAGATCTCACTCAGTTGCGTGTTGTGTGAACCCAGGTACATTATATCATCGAAGATTGAGAAGAAAGCAGACGATTACGTATTTGTTTATTACAGAGGGAGGAACGATGCATGGGATGGGTACGGAGGTGCGGTTGTGTATACAAGGAGTGCAGTTTTACCGGAAAGTATAGTTCCGGAACTCGAGAAAGCAGCAAAGAGGGTGGGAAGGGACTTCAGCAAGTTCAAGAGAACAGATAACAGGTGTGGGCCAGAGCCTTCCCTGGTGGAGAAATTGGAGAAAAAAGTAGAGGAAGGGGAGGAGACGATTGTGAGGGAGGTAGAAGAGTTAGAAGGGGAGGTAGAAAGGGTGGGTAAAACGGAGATGAACCTGTTTCAGAGGCTAGCGGAAGGGTTCAAAGTACTTCGGGAAGACGAGGAAAATTTCTTGAGGGGCCTCAGCAACGAAGAAATGAACCTGCTCAACCAGCTTCAAATGGAAGCCACTCAAGTAGAGGAGCTCTTCGGACGTGCCTTGCCACTCAGGAAACTCAGATAACTGCTCCATGCCAAACCACTTTTATTTCATCTTCGGTCTCTGTCTGCTGTTGCCATTGTGTCTATTTCAGAATCATCACATTATTTCCGACTCATTGCCATTCGTTACGGTCTCTTTGTGAATATTCACTAATAGTGCTGTCACTCGTGCGACCACCGACGTCATGTCCCAAGTTTTAGTCCTATCTCGATGCTAGCAAAGTGGAACCACCCAACAATTACATTTAACCGTGGAAATTGATGCTAAACAAATTCAATGCAGAGTGAAAAACTATTGTCCACTGATGAGTCGATGCTGGAAGAATCGGGAGGGTGAAAGCAAAATAATACCAAATACGTTCCTGAACACAATGAATGATTATTTTATTTCATATTCATATACACGAGAAAGCCAGTGCTTCCAAATTCAAAAGTGCTATTACTACGCTCAACAACACATAGGATCATCTGTCTATTCTGCAGGCATTTCTCTCTTTCCCCATAACAACGAAACATCATTACCCCCAAAAAAAAAAAAAAACTGGAAAAACGAACAACCAAATTGAGAAGCGAATGAATTATTTTTAAAAATAGCGGAAAACACAAGCAAAAAAGATAGAAGAACAAAATAGGAGGAAATCACGTAGGTTTACTAGATATATGGATATATAGACAAGCTTTTTCCGCTCATGTTTCTGTGTGGAGTCATTGCCAGTCAGAAGTTGGAGTAATCTTACACCTCGCGAATGACAAATTCTTTACATCATTCCTCCTTCAATAAAGACACACTGGAAGCCATAACTCGCAACAAAAGAGAATAGAGAGGTGAGGGCGAGAGAGCTTAAGCTCGGGTTTTGGATTCTTTCGGCTGTTCAATTGCTCGAGTGAGAGGCAAATAAAAATGGAATGGACCCAAGTAAAAGGTGAACTCCATCTTTATCACCTCACCTGAGAAACTAAGAGTGGGGGATCCAAGTCCAGTTAAATTCGAAACCAGCCATCAACCCAAGAAATGTTCACAGTTTAGAAAGTGATCCCATATCAGTCTTAAATCCTGTTTAAGCATCTCTGAGATCAAACTGACATCAACTTTTTCCACCTATTGGAAACAGAAGATGCACAATGTCAGTAAAATGCTTCACAGCTAATATATACACACACATATATAAAAATTACATATATAGGCCTAAATATTCCATTATTATAGGTCGATAACCTTTTTATATGCTCTACTTTAGCAATTTTCTTGAAACAAAAATGTGTTACCATATTGTAACTTTTGTATAGAGTCAGATTTCTGCGTGTAAGAGCCGGGCTCAATTATTTTCTTAATAGACCAAGTAGACACCGGCCCAAACCTCCATTAGAAGATCAGGACTTGAATCTTGAACGCTTTCGTTACTAGGAAGAGGAGAAGTCAATCTATCAATTACAAAGTGACATAAAGCAATTCCAGAGAAATCTGCAACTAGTAATCCCTAAGTTCCAAAACGGTTATCTGAAATTCAATCATAGATGTGATGCTTTAATTTATTTCCTCTCATTCTAGTTGAAATCTTTAAATAATACTACACTCAAAACTGAATAATTAAATATCACGGTATGCTCAGAGCCTAACATTTAGTTTATATGCTGAACTGCATATTCTCAGAAGAGCCCATGGCACATACGTGGTTCAAGATTACACTTAGCTAAGAGCCCAAGTCCCCGGTATATAGTCTTCCCGCCACATTAATTCTTAAATAAAAATTCAATCCAACCAATCTCGTGCAAATTTAACTTCCACTTCTCATTAATGGAGATCATTAGATTGTATACCTTGTCCAATGCTCCTAAATTACTTTAGAGGACTAAATCCTGGCATCTATCTAAATTTCCGTCAATAATAGGAAAGTATACCCTTTTACTTAAACCTGATACTTGTTAAAGCATAATATTCGAGTACTAAAAGCTCTAATCTAATGATAAAACATTACCAGTAGATGAAACCTAAAAATAGCAAAAAGAATAAAAACCAGAACTCTCAACTTCTACTAATGTTCCTTTCTTTTACCATCTCATATCAACATAAACTATAATTACCTGTAATTCTGAGACAATTCCTTTCAGCTTCAAGTAAGCTTCAGAAGCAGATTCACCAGTAGACATCCTTAAATCAAATCGATCAGCATGTCTCACCTTCAGTCTTAGCGATGGAGTTCTGTAAGCTTTAGTTATAGTGTGCCAGACCCCAACCACAGAAAATCTATCTCCGGAAGATGTTTTCCCTAGGGTCCATCTTAATCCGCCCTTCACATTTGGATCTAGAATGGCAGAATGAATCAGATCTTGAATGCATTGCATTTCATCATCCTGGAATGGAGTGGACACATGAATTACATCGGGAAAGCTACAGATTTATGAGTTTCCAAGCGTAATCATTACAATTACAAATTCAAGGCTTCAATATGATAAATATGATATAATGACACAAGAAAATACAGATGTTTTCCCTCAAGGATTCTACATTCAAAATCTTTTTTAGGGGAAAAAAATTCCTCTCACATTCTCTCTGTTTTTCTTGGGTCACATTATGAGAGTACCTCTACCCACGCCACCGCATTCTGACCATTTTAGTTAGCCTCATACGGCTATTTTCCTCTTTTATCAACTAGAATTGCTGTAGAAAAGTTATGAAGGGACGAAAATGAATTACAACCAACAAAAAAGTTGGACAACATATAAACTGCAACAAATGTGCAATTGCAATGTTATGCAATGAGAAAGCAACTTACTTTCAAGGACGTCAGAATCCTTTTGGTGCACAACATTAGCCTCAAATCAAGATTCTTAATAAGAGACGATATGTCAGTGACCATGTGGCGTACTTGATTCAATTCAATCTGCAATACAAATGCTTATGTATAAACAGAAACGTGGAGAAAGAGTTGATTCAATATAAAATGCCAGGAAAAATAAAACATATGGCTGTTTATTTGTACAGTATAGAGCGTATTCTTTTGGTAGTAATGGAAATCCATTATCTATTACCAAATAAATAAATAATAACATATGAAAAACAAGTATGATTGTTCAAAGATGAAGAAAATGACCATTTTAAATTAAAGCGGGTAGTAACTTCCAATGATGATTACTTCTCTAGTACTACTAGGTTTTCCATCAATTCCAGTACTAGTATTAAATTTTTTCACCTAAGCATCCCTAACTAAGTTAAAATTAGAAAACTTGCCTTGTACATTTGAAGCCTACTGTGTTCTTTCACTACACGGCACTTGCAAGAAATAGTCGCGTCTGGTCGGTTGGTGTCAGACAACTATTTGCATAAGAAAGAAATTACACGATCCGGTAACAAACTTGATCTAAATTGATCACAAGATGAATACCAAAGGCAAAACAAAAAACGAGAGGATACCTTAACATGGAACACATCTTTTTCCTCTGCAAAATCAAACCCAATGTTTGGTGACTCTTCGCTAGTAATTTTTTCCATGTACGGAGTAGGAATATTTGTGTAAAATGATCTTTTTGAATCTCCCAACTTAATCCCTGCAGCAAAACCTCTTTGCATTGCTTCTTGCGCAGCGGAAGGTCTCCTGCCCAAATATCAAACCGCACCGTAATGTTTTCCTTCTCGCTTCTGCACTAACACTACGACTAATAGGACAAACGTGTCCGTTACTTGTTAGCAATCACAAATCAGTACTAATATTGTTTCCAAAGTTCTATGCTTAACCTTAGATGACTGGAAGGTGAAATTGAAATTTTGATGCTGACAACTTATAGAACACTCAGTTTATTCAATGGACGGAATACCCCAATTGCGGTCTAGGATAGATTGGTTAAGAACGTATACACAATATCAGCAAATCACATAAAGAGACTGCCATAATCCATTGCAGTCATGAAGAAAATTACCACCAAAATTAACAGGGGGCATACGGGAATGAAGCAATCACAGGGCAGTTAATGGGAAGAGTGATAGTTTACCCATGGAACAGAACCTTGCCAAATCTGGCCACTAAGGTTGGCTTAACTTCTTCAAAAGATCGGACCTGCATCAGGCTTCTCACATTGTCGAAAGAAGAAAGTAGATCTTGAAGCACATTTTCTGTAATGATTTCCGCAGGACATCTCATGCGTGCAACTCCCGTGTCTGGGAAAGAAAAGAAGAAAAACCTTAAGTTGGGATTTTGAGCACCAGTCGAGCAAGAATGCATGAAGTATGAATGAAGACTGCATAATTTGAATCCACGTCCAACCTCCAGTAAGCTGACTACTTTCTACTAAAATAAGGGGTTTTTCTCCAATTTTGCGCTCAATAGATTCCAAGGAAATGGAGCAAAGGTGAACAAAAGGGGGAAGCTGGCTGGTATCATCAAGGCCAACCGCAAACCATTTAGATATGGCCTGCTCTGCATATATGATCTTCCCGCTTCTCTCAGCGTAGGAGTTGCGAGAAGTTAAATTTGGATTTTTCTTTGAGTGAGAAGGGAGCAGCTCGGGTGATGGTAACGGGGCATCCTTGTCCTTAGAGTGGCGCTTGTGTGGAGGTACGTAAGCCATAGCTACGAAGAAGAAGCCCACTGTATCTATGTGTAAAGGAAAAAGCAGCAGCAAAATGCCCTACCAGGAGGAGAGGGTACTGTTAAGAACAGAAATACACTCCATATTCCTTCCTGTGGAGAAATCAAGCGACAGAATTCTCGAATTGACGGGAAAGAGTGGCAGAGGAATGGTCGATAATCGATGCTGCACGAGAAAGCTAATATGAGTGTGATTTTGCTGTGGATCCTCACTTTCTTATGCGTTTCGTTCCAACTTCTAAAGAGAATAAACGCAGCGGCGAATTTGAATTGGAAAGATTCGTCCCACAAGGGCATCGGGAAAGGAACATACGTTTGGGGTATTTGCATATGAGAAAAAAAAAAGTATTAAAAAAATAATTTTTACGTTAATTTTTTTAAATTTTAATTAATTTTTATCCAAACCCCTCAATACCGGGTGTTTTGAAAAAATACCAGCATTGCTGGTGCAATTAATTGGCTATATAAGGGCCAAAAACAAAAATCACGTTTCACATCCTCTCCCCCTGTGCTTGTAAGAAGTGTAAAGTTTGTCGATGAAGATGATGACAGGGCGTAGTGCAGTTAAATCATGACGTGTCATAAAATTCCACGTCGTCATATCCTACCGCCTCCCGCGAGATTTTTACAATCGGACATTTGGAGGCAGGGATCAGAGCAAGTGAACGAGCTTGTGGCAAATACCCTGCCTTGGCGGAACTTGAATATGTGAAGCCCAGAGGGCCCAACCCAACCTACCTCGGACCTGTGCTGTGGATATTATGTTTATCGCCCTACCCCCATGTTATCATGCGTGTTCTGCTGTTCTCCCAAGGGATTTCACGGCACCAAAATTCGAGGCACGCCTTTTGTTAAAGGGTATAAATGACATTTTATTTTAAAGTTACTTTTCGGGTTCCTTTTCCACACGTGTATTAAATAGGGGTTGCACTTCTATTTTTCAGCATTCTCTGCCTCCTTTATCTCCCGTTAGAAAACCCCCCCCCCCATAAAAGGAAATATTAATGAGATTTAAAATTCTCTTCTCAATTCTGATTAAATATATTGAAAGTGATTTTATAAATAAGATGAGAGGAATAGGAATACAAAAACAAATGCGTGTGGACTTTTGTAATCCAATAATCTTCCTGTGTTTGTTCAAAGCAGGGTATGGGTTTGTGATAGTACTTCATTAGAGAGATTAGGGAGACAGGGATGATAACTTGAGATGAAATCCAGTGGCAGATCCTAATCTTATGCTGTGCCTCATTTTCAACACTTGATTGAGGAGCGGTTGCGTCTGAAATTAAGATTACTGTCAACAAGCTTCACGTGCCAATGATTCATTAATTAATTAAGTAAATTACTCCCTCCGTGCTTTATTATAAGAGACAAATAACCAAATTACGTTGATAAAAAAACACTTAAAATTAGTTAAGAATAATTAATATGTAAAAAGTATAATGTTCTTTCCAACAATGTCCTCATTAATAAAGAGAGAGAGTATGAGAAAGAACAATTAAATTATTAAAAGAAAAAAAAGTGGAGGAAGAGAGTATGAGTTGGAGACAAAATAAATAGGAATAAAATAGAAAATCAATACAAAAGAATAGAGACAATTTTTAAGTGTCTCTTATATAAAAAATATGCCTTAAATATCAAATGTCTCCTATAATAAAATAGGAAAAGAGTATTAATTATTAATATGGGATGTGGAGTAGAGCTGAAGAAAGAAAGAAACAGGAGGGTGTTGACTTTTGGGGGTGAGATTGTCAAAGTTTGATTGCGACTTTGAGATGCGGGATGTGAGAGGGCACAGACTCCCCCACACCCACCGGCGGGCCCCCTGCTTGGACTTGTGCTTCTTAGTGTTGACTGCTGCCTCCGTCCAAACCTGCCCTCTCCCTTTGACCATTGTCTTCTTCGCTTCTTCTCCGCTGCCCTCCCCGCATCCTCATTAAATAATCCTCATTCCCCACACACGCAGCCAATTGCGGCTAAAAGTGTGGCTACTTTTAAGCAGGAGGCAGTGTCCAACCCCAGCATTGGTCGGCAGACCCGCCAGCACCCTCCCATTATTACCTACCAGTACTCAAATTCCAAGCCTCTTCCGATTCCACACATCCTAATCCCAAAACCCACAAGGCCTTCCACCTCCTCATCTAATTGCTGTCTCCCTCCTTTTTCACTCTAACCAATTCGTAGCGCTTCTTATCCGGACTAACGGCAGCCTTCGAGTCTCTCCCTTCAAGATTTCCGAATCTCTGCAGCCTGCCCTCTCAAAAATGGATGTGAGTTCGTTTGCCTTTTTGTTTATTCTGGCTCCAACAGTAATGACGAATGCTTTTGAGGGCTGAATTCAATTATTGTAGGAATGGAAGAGGAGCGGTCAGATTCCGGCATTCGGGAACTGGGATTTGGCCAACGACCTGCCCATCACTCAGTACTTCGAGTGTGCCAGACAAGCGGGTCTGGTCCGTCACAGTTCGTCTTCGGGAGAAAGCGATCCTCACGCGTGCGGCGATCGCGATCTCTACGCCCTCGATTTTAAACATCACGTCCCTCCCGCGCCTTCTTCCATTAAAAAGGTTCGCTCTGTCTGCCTTCAAATCCTTCT
Organism: Neltuma alba; assembly: GCF_004799145.2. Taxonomy (NCBI): domain Eukaryota; kingdom Viridiplantae; phylum Streptophyta; class Magnoliopsida; order Fabales; family Fabaceae; genus Neltuma; species Neltuma alba. Next base: position 66,701 of record NW_021633966.1, read on the forward strand.
ATTTGTGAATTCATAATGCAATTTATGTGGATTTGGCGGGAGTGGTAACAAGGAGAGGAATGGGCGCAGATGAGGAGGAAGAGGAGCTCGAATGTGAAGGAGAATGGGAATATGAATATGAAAAAGCAAGGCAAAGTGTGGGACGTGAGGGAGGCGCCGGGAAAGGCAGGTGGGAGAAACGAGGGCCTTCCGCCGCCGCCGCCGAGACGGCCGAAGCCAGTGGACCAGGATCTCTATCAGATCCCTCCCGAAGTCCTTCGCACTTCCAAGCGGGTCTCTCTCTCTCTCTTCTCTCCTTTACTCTGATTATTTTCCCCATGCGCATTCATTGCTGGATTATACTCATTGGATGGTTTTATTGTAATGTGGCATGGCAGAGTAAAATGCTGGGATTCATTTCCAAGTGCCTGCTCCCCCGTGGCTGCGTTTCCTGAGCCTTCTATGCATCCATCTGGGTAATTTTCCTTTTTCTGTTGGGTTTTGGCGAGTGAGTGAGATCTGATTTGTATTGAGACTTCAGAGAGGGTGGTAATATGCACTCTAAGCTTGGGGTGATATATATAGATGGAGACGTGTTAGATCTTTTTGGTTCCCCCCCTCTCCCTTTTTTTTCGCCTACTAAATCTTTTTGGGCTTTGAATCATCATGAGCCTTCCAGTCCTCCACCCTCTATTTCACTTTTATCCATCAGTTTTGAAAAACACCGAAAATGCAATATATAATCTTTCGTGTTCCATTCCAATTTATGTGATATTTTAGAATTAATTTTGATAAATGTAGTATTTTTTAAAAATTTAAAAATGCTATGAAGTATTATACATTTGTATTTGTATTAATTTTTTTTTGGGTGTCAAACATAGATCGATATTACTACTTTCAGTCCTAATTATAAGACCTAGTTGACTAATTTGAGGAGATTAAAGAAGTAAGTTAAGTTAGTTATTTGTAATAAATAAGTGTTGTTATTCCTAAAACATCTTTACTGATTAAATGTATTAGTTAAAACTATCATTATTAGAAGGACTATCTTGGAAAAAAATGTATAAATATGAGAGACAAAATGGATTGGGATCTTATAATTAGGACCAAACTAAAAGTCAAACAGGATTTTATGTTAAGAACAGGAGCTAGTACGACATACGTGGTACAATCCAGATCAAAGTGTATTATTCACAAAATAATGCAACTTTTTTCAAAATCCGCGTTATATACGTAGGAAGATTTGAACCTTTTAATTATACTATTTGGACTACTGGCAAGATAAACTTGTTTGATAGATCAGAAAACCTGTACGGCTAAAAAATGACAGTAGTTTTTTCCAAGCAGATAAATTAATTGATGAAAAGATGAAAAAAGCATCGGGGTGCCGAATGTGATTATTCCTGGATGCAGCGTCCAGCGGAGTCATAAGTTCGGATGTTAAGAATTAGAGGCGTCACGGGGTCTCCCGACTCATCGGTCTTCACAAACTGTTTCTACGTCATGATGTGTTGATGTTCGCACTCTAAACGTTCTTAATATCGTAAGTACAAGGTTTTGCTTTCTGCCAAAATATCTCCCTTATATCCCACTACAATGAATTGAAACCCACAGGATTGTATTCAGCTTCCTTCCCACCTAAATTCCTAGGTCGCGAAATGCATTTTTGATCCTTTGAATTTAATCATTTAGCGTATTAATTTCTTGTTGATTAATTAAAATCTTGCTGCATGTTGTTAAATTAACACAAACCTGTTCCTTAACATTCGTCAGTGTTGCCAACTTACCATGTCATGTTTAACCACCAACCAATCACTATCATTGTTTATCTGTTAATTTTATATTACCTCCACTTCTTAATATAAAATCTCATTTGACTTTTATCTTTATCTTAAATATAAGACCTCAATTCATTTTGTCTCTTATATTTATGTATTTTTTCTAAAATGGTCCTTCTAATAATGATAGTTCTAGTCACTATACTTGATTAGTAAGGATATTTTAGAAAAAATAATACTTATTTGTTATAAATAACTAACTTAACTTCTTTTCTCAATCTCCTCACCGACCTTAATTATAAGAGCCAGTTGACTAATTTGAGAAAATTAAAGAAAGAAGTTAAGTTAGTTATTCGTAATAAATAGGTGTTGTCTTTCCTAAAAAATCCTTACTAATCAAGTATGTTGGCTAAAATTATAATTATTAGAAAGATTATCTTGAAAAAAATTGAGTAAATATGAGAGATAAAATGAATTGAGATCTTATATTTAGGACCAATATAAAATTCAAATAGGGTCTTATATTAAGAATTAGAGGTAGTATATCACATCAGTTTCGCACATCAACTTGTGTAAAACTCAAATTTGGTGTCCCGTCGCTTTTTTTAAAAATATTTTTGCCAATTATATTTTGCCCTTTCATCCCCAAAATATGAGCTAGTATACAATTGAAAAATGTTAGTTTAATAATATTCCTGCCACTAAATCAGGAATTAATTATGAAAAGATAGCAATTTTTTTTTTGGTTAGTATAGGTGTCTCTTATTAAAAATAATTCTATTTGAGATACCGTTAAGTATTAAATATAAATACCTCTTTCAATCAAAATTTGAGTATAAATTCATTATGTAAAAGACTAACTTTTTTAACTAAACTCATTTTCATTGGTTGGTAAGAGACATGGGATTGTTGGACATTTTAGGCCCATGTCTTTGTGTACCGCTCACTAAAGTGCCTGACAAAACTTATTACTCAGACTTAGAAGCTGTATGGGACGGCACGTGCTGGGACAGGACGAGTGCGATGGGAAAAGGGCAGGAGCCCGTTAATTCTGGTGGGCTGCGAAGCTGATAGTGACGCCCACGGCTGGGAGAACAAGTCGTTTGTTACCAATAACAATTAGATCTAACAAAAAGACTAGTTTCTCACAACGTGATGAACTAAGATTTAAATTTCAGTTAAAAAAGATGTCCACATTTAATGTTTGACAGTGTTTTAAATATGATTGCTTCTAATAAGAGAATACCTATGTTTTAAGGGAAAAAAATCGGTTGTTTAGCAAAAGAACCTACTCTCTTTTACCAAAAAGGCAAAAAAGAAGCACCTACTCTCTTATTTTCATGTGAACACGTTTGAACAAGTCGGTTGAGGCATCAGTGAGATTCTGAATATTCTCGTGCGGGTTTAGAACCGCCACATACGTGTACATTACATAGAGCAGCAGCCAAAAGATGCTTTCATTTACTTAATAGTAGTAGGAGTCCAACATCAACGAGCGGTACAGAGCATCTGACCACCTTGCTGTGGGGCCATCCCCCTCACTGCCAATTATCAGTGCTGACACTGTGAATAAAGGTTGGCTCCCTAACAAAACTAAAGAAAGGCCCACCCACCTCTTGTTCTTCCCTCCACCATATCAACAATGCCACAAACTCACCCTCACTCACAAAAGCCCCACCGCCTCATTTGCTCTCCCAACCATTATCATTGGTTTGTTTGCTACCTCACACAAACAAATTTAAAACTAATTCGAATGCCGACGCAACCATCACAGGCAGCCCGGCGCCATCAGATGAGGCATCCCAGGAATAGGACTATTGGCTTGCATTCTACAACATGGTGGAGCTCTTTTTCAAATGAGGGAAAAAAAAAAGATTTTTCTTTTTCTATTTAAATGTCAGTGCCTCATTGCTCACAGATAGAGCATGCTAAATGCGGGTAACGTGCTCTTTACACAAAAACTTCACCTCGTCATTTACAGCCACTAGAGAAGAGGCGTACAGAAGAACTTGAGATATTTATTTACAAAGAGGTCAGCTGAAAATTCCCAGAGCCTTACTTCAAACTAAGCCGTGTGTGTTAACGTGGGAGATCTATGGAGCCTCTGAAGAATCCCACTAGCCTTCCTTTTGGCCCTTGAAGTCCCACATTGTGCGAGCTCGGAAAGCGTGCCCCTGGCTTTTTCTTCTTCTCTAATTTCCTTCCATTTTGTTCTATCAGTAAGACAGATTGTGTATAGGATTGCAACACAATTTTCCTTGCAGCTTTCGGATGTGCTCTCCCGCATAATACTGAGCAACAAGGGGACAGCACCAAGATCGCTCATTTCTTCAGCAGCCTTTGGATGGCTAGACAGGAGTGCCAGAATAGCCAACAACTCATCAACTAGAACACGGTCCATGATCTTGTCAAGGATAACCGGAACAGCTCTTTCTCCAACAGTTCTTCCTTTATTTTCATGAACCAAACATAGGTTGAAAATAGCAGAAGCAGCATCTTTCATGGCCAGTGGATGTCCCTCCTCCAAAAGCTCAATTAAATGTTTGATGGCCCCAGAATTTCCAATGATGCCCTTGTTGGAATCAAGTGCTGATAATGTGAAAATAGCTGCCGCAGCATTACTTCTTGCTTGGATGGTTCCAAATTTCAAGGACTCAATCAGCAGAGGGATGACCGTAGGACTCTCAGCAAACATTTTCTTATTATCATCATGAATTGAGAGATTTAGAACAGTAGTGATCAAGTCCTCGTGAAGGTCAGGAGGGACACAAGCCGTACCAGGTGACAATGGACTGAGCAACTGCAACATCACATCACTGGACTCATTAAAAAGGATTCGAAATGAGGGCATTCGCTTTGTTAATAGCCGGAGCTCTTTTGCAGCTGCTTTCTGATCAGAAATAGACATTGACAACTTCTTGAGCAATGAATTTAAATGGCTTCTGTCTGCACCAGTTATTACTTCTTCATCAGTATCCCGAACAAGCTTAGGCGACTCAACTCCATTCTCTCTGCACCAATGTGAAATCATGTCACGGACCAGATGATTTGGAGTAAGGATAGAGTGAGAAAGGACTTGCTGGGTTTGAGGGCATGTCCTGTGGCCTTCATTTAACCATCTTTGGATAAATGGCCGATCATAAGTCTGCAACATAAAAAAAATGAATTAAGGAACACTATAATGAGTAATTATGTCCATACTGCTCTCTGCTTCTATTCCTTCCATCTTTCACTCCTACAAAGCACACATGCGAAAAAAAATTTTAGACGCATGCATGGAAAATTGCTGACAGAAGCCAGTACTGATAGCAGCATCTGCCTAATAATAATAATAACGTCAATGATCTTTTTCTGCCAGTATTTCCTTTGACAAAAGAAATATCATGTGACTGAATCTCCGTCTCAAACAAGTGGGACTTACAACTACTAAACAAAAAATGGACATATAGTCCCTTATATTAACATCTTGATCCATCAAAAGAGAAATTTTCGAAAGAGCAAAATGGTTCGGAACACCCAAGCAAAGATTAAAGGCCGCAGTTTGAACAGCTCTGTTCTCTTTCACTTTTGTAAAAGTCACATGAACCCGCACAATGGTAGAATTATATGCAAAAGGAAACACCAGTATTTTGCCAAAGATGAGTATTGATATTATCATAGCAATGTTCACTCGGTAATCACGGGTCAAAAGCAACGCATCAGAGAAAATTTTTTTAAACAGTGATTCCATATCCATTCACATCGTAAGGCAAGCAGTGAGCACAGGACGTGGACAATTAAAGTCACCACGTGAAAAATTCATTGCCAGCAGAGAACAAATTCATGAGGAATTCTTAAAAATAGATTGGTAATACAAGCAGAGATAGAGAAGGCGCCTAAGAGATGAACAAGAGACGGGGAATCTACAGGATTAGGATGGAAAGAGGACAAGAAACCGGAATTTAAAAAAAATAACCTGTCCGGTGGCCAGGACAACAGGATCATTCATTAGAGCTAGAGATATGGGGCATCGAAATTCCGGGGGAATAGACAAATCATCGAACTTCTGAGGGAAGGAGCCGGTAGATTTACATTTCAAATCCTTGAGAGCAGAAAGAGTTGTAATAGCTTCGTCAAGTCTGGCAAGCGGGAAATCGTCGGCGTCCAGGATAATATTGATGAGCCCCCGCAGTTTGTGCTTCAAGTCCAAAGCCTTTGCATGGGGAAACGAAGTTGAGTCGTTTTCAGAGACGCCTGTCTTCGCCATGATGAGAAGAAAATAAAGGAGGCGAGGAAAAGCGAAGAGATGAAGAAGAAGGGAGGAATTAAAGGGGAAGAGGGAGGAAAATAGAGAGGAAGGGTAGGTGTTGCTTCATTATCTGGCTGCTCGGTTCTTGGTTTGCTTGCTGGATTGTAAACAGCCCAGAAGCAGCAGCATAACTGAGTTGGATTTGGGACTCACTCTCCTTTCAAAGCCATTGCAGCCACTCGCGGGTGCTCCATGCCTGTGCTATGCATTATGCAATCCTTTCCTTGTTTATCCCATTTTTGTCACAACCTGGTCCGGACACTTGTTTTGTCGAACTTTGGTGTGACAGTTTTATTAAAGTAACATATTCAAATAAGACATATGAAAATAATAATTTACACAATATTTATTGATATGTCATATAATATTTATTCATATGCGTACCCAACCGATATAATCTCGTACATGGCCAACCTAAACATTGTTTATTATTTATTACAAATGATCAAAATCATTAAGTACGATAGATTAATTGTCAAACAAAATTAACACAAAATAACATAATCTTAGATTGTTGCCAGAATAAAAAGAAAAGAAAAACGGGTATTCACCTTAGCGCTGTTTCCGTTACATGTTGGGACCGGACCATAGGTCAGCTCCTGATCAAACTGGCTGATCCTCCGATCTGGTTTATGCCACTAAAAATTCTTCGTTCACCGTGATTTCGAATTTGTCTGCAACATAATGGTTTTCTTAGTGGACGATACTTTCTTAGTTCATTTGATATTTATTTTGATTTTAAATATAAAATCCTAATATATTTTGTCTATCATATTTATTTATTTATTTTAAAATATTTTTTATAATAATTACACATATTAAAAATTTCATCAAATAGTAGCTTTAACTAATACACATAATTAACAAAGATATTTTAAAAAAATATATATTTATTACAAATAACTAATTTAACTAATTTTCTTAATCTACTCAAATTAGTCAACAAATTCTTGTTTGATAATTGCTCTTTAGATAAGATTCACTGGGTTCCGAAATTTTCACTTCAGTTTTCAACCCTGAAACTAAACAGGTTCTTGTACCTGCACTTCAAAAATTTTGCTACATACAAAAAGAAATTAAACAATTTCAATGTTTATTAAAATAAGCTTTTTTAATAATTAAAAAAATTAATAATAAATTTGATTTTTTTTCTTTTGGGTACTATGAGAAGATATCTAAATAAATATATGACATTTACAACAAGTCATAACAGTTACAAACATGTTAAGCATTAACGAATGTGGTTATCAATGGGGCACCTTACCTATTTTAAGTTGTATGAGACGGGCTATATTGGAGACCCCCGGCATGTAGCAGCGTTTTGATTCTCAGTTATCACTGATTCACTGTTAGTCGCCTGGCTGCGGCAGCATTGAATCGTATTCCCATACTCTCTCCGTATTAAATATAGGACTTCCAATTATTTCACGCATTTGAAAAAAATTGGTTGGATATAATTAATAATTAAACAATTTCAGTTCATGTTTTTTTTTTTAGGTTGAAAGTACGCCCTTGCTGCTAGGATAGTAAAGTACTGTTAGGATAGTACTACCTCTTTTTTGTCTCATCCCAAAAGTACTGTGAGGAAAGGGGTATGAGAAGAAAATTTGTCTTGCCGTGCCACTTAACATTGGGCAGTTTGACATCCTCCTCCAATCACTTAAGAAAAAATATTTTCATATTATAATATCACCTTAAAAAGCTAATCCAAATACCTATATTGCGTATTTGAATGTCCATTCAAAACAAGCCCAAAAATGGCTAGCTGTTTTTTAGCTATCTATCAAGCATAACCCTCATGTCCTATATATTAGGCATGTTTTGAAAGAAAGAAAAAGCCATTCTAAATAGAAGACGTTGTTTAAATAATTTAACCATCAACATTCATTTTGACACAAGTATGATTCCCTGAAAAACATGCTGAAAATCTTCCATAGTAATTCTAAAGTCTTCTCTAGTTAAATAGCAGAACAAACACATACAAAGCCTTCCAGCAAATTTAAAATCATCAGAGATGAAACATGAACATGAAAACCAAAAGTATTCCACTGGAAAACCAACGTATTATACATGCCAAACTAATAAATAGGTAGACGCTACGCTACCTATGTCAAGATGCCTTATGAGGGAAAACATGTTGAGATAAGACCATTACATGTCCTGAAACCAAAATACCACATTTTAATGAGTTCAGCCAAGCCAGTTCCCGATGTTTCACTGAGACATGAATTACAAATTCAAATGCCCAACCACGTAATCTTTCCTGGTATAAAGCATCAAAATCACGCCAGTATGACATGCCTCCTCACGGCGGTGATTTGGCATGATGTTCAAGTTAAATCTTAGGCAATGATGGCTCATCCAGTCACCAAACACTGCCCTCCCATTTCGTCATCCGAACGGGAGCCAGTGTTCAGGTATTATGATCAATTACATGCAAATTAAACAGTCGAATACATATATAGACACGCCAGTTACATCAGATTACTTACACAATAAGAACGTCAAGGAATTGGGAAGAAGCACGGCACTAGTTTAGGCCCCTTTCTGTGGCAAGGTTTCAAAAGCAGAGACCGTGTTCTCAAATTTAATTCTATGGAGCGGAGCACCACTTTGCTTGATAGCACAAGCTGTCTTTTCTTCCAAGGGACAGCGTGCTTTCAGCATAGAGAATACATGGTTGTTTAATCTCCTTGCTTTCTTCATTGCTTCCAGTAACGCATCCCATCCCTGTTGGCAGAGAAAATGTGACTGTCACGCAAGATATCTCTTGGTGATTTCAATGCTTTTTTTTTTTTTTAATATAAAAAAGCATTGAAATCACCACACACATTTCTAGATCTTCATATCTATAATGAACTTAATCGATCACATCGCTGCTTATTACTCATCTGACACTGAGACGATTCAACAGGCTCCCCATCCCCATCTGTCCTATATCTGATTTCTTCTATACGAGGTAAAAAGATCGCCTAATCTTTACTCATTATATTAGCAGATTCACCACGTGCACCTATTAACGATTTAGACATGATGCTAATTGACAGACACCACCAAATGAGGCAAGGTACCAGAAATGTTAACAACAAACTGCCATCCATCCCTTTTTATCAAGCCTAATTGCTCATCAACGGAACAAACACATGCATTAATCTAATAGATGAAAGCTATTAAACATTATTTATTCTTAGTTCAAGTAATTAAGCATTGTAAACCTGTACATGAAAATGCGAGTTCTTATTTGTTGGAAACACAGATGCAGCCTCTACTTCTGCAATATTGAGGATCTGATATGAGAAGTCGAAGAGCTCAAAATGCAGCTGTTGCCCAAGCAAATATATTACGGTGCAGCCACCCCAAGCCACTGAATCACCCAGCCTTTCATGACTATTTGCTGGTACTTGGACAGATGCTTCTAAATATCCCTGCGTGGTTCAAGCACACTAACACTCATCAAAATATCTTTTTTCTTATTTAAAAAAAAAAAAAAACTGCCATTTCATGAACACATTAAACAATCAAATCTTGTGCAGTTAAAGTATGAATTTTAACATTTTAAAAGGAGAAAGACATGACATCATTAACACAAATTCCTATTAAAAACTCTCAACAACAAACATGGCGAAAATTTATGTGGAGACAATAATACGTCATTTAAATAGAAAATGGTAGTTGATGGTTCTCCTATGACTGAAACTTTGCAACGTTAGCGAAGGAGAATATGTGCGCCAAGTGCTGCCATTAAAAATCAAATAAATAATTAAATGCTCTGGCTATATTAAAGACAGTATAAAGGAACAGAATTTATTTACAAGTTGGAGACCACTGTATATGCGGTAGAAATCTTTAGTAGTTGTAATGTCAATGAAGCCTGTCTTGGGCACAGCACTCCATTTGCTACAGTATTTATCTAACGCAGCACTTGTGAAAGCAAGGGCATACTCCAGCACGCTTCCAGTATTCAAGTTAGCCTTGTATAAAAGATCTGTAGCAGTCAAAAATGCCTGATTAACAAATGACGAGAGACCAAAACAAAAGGACCTTTCAAGAAAGGAAAAACAAAATGAAATGAAATAATTCATAACAGCATATCGACAAATCTTTTTGGTAGTCTGTCAAATCCACAAGTCGAAACATCTTTTGCCATAAAATTAACCATTCGAATATTACCTTAAAAAAGAATTACCGAGAAAGGCTGGACACATGATGTAATCTAACTGATTCATCTCTCTATCACTTGGGAGGAAAAAGGTAGACAAGGAAACAGAAGTGCTTTATAGTCCCCCCCCCCCCCCCAAGGCTCAGTAGTTGAAAGGGCAGAAAAGTACCAAATATCAGGAAAGTCAAATTGACGTTGCCTTAACTAAGAAGATACATTTTCAATATCTTCCTGACCAGGAGGTGTGCTGACAAGACACAAGCTAAAAGCTTCACGCTCCTATATAGGATTCTATTATTGCCATCAATGGTCCTGATCAAAACAACTTGCTAGACAGCAATTCATTTTGCACCAACATAATAATACCCATTTTAGTTTTAACTGGACAACTTTCCTACATAAAGTCATAATTTCCTTCATTCTCTTAACCTTTGAGCAATTCCTTATAATCAATCACGTCCTGATTTACAAGATCATACAACAATTTATTTTTATGGCATTAAGTGCATATGCACATATTCCACCTTCAGTGAAATGAAATAAAAATAACAACACATATCTAATAGCATACCTGCAGCTTCTGCTTGTTTTGCCATGATGTGGAAAGAATTAGGGTTTGGGCATCCCGGGCTTGACACCATCGCAGCAGTTGTTGATCTAAAGAGATTAACAACAGGGCTGTCTCCACCATCATGAGCATTTAACACTTGTCCGTCTGCACCAGGAACCAAGCCCAACCAAGGAGCAGTTTGCATGAAGTGCATTGTATCTCTTTCTCTCTGTCAAGCATATAATATATACTGCTAAGATTTGCAGCCAAAGTAGCCCGCACAGAAAAACTGTTTTGCTTTAGGAAAGTAATTGATGAGTAAAGAAATAAATACATCAAACAAGGAATTCTCCCAACAACCCCCCCCCCAAAAAAAAAAGCAATAATTTGTTCAAATGATATTGTTAATTCCCTTGTAAATCCACATGGGAAACCCCCCGGAAAGCCATTTGCTGAAATCCACAGAATATGCATTGCTTAGCTGTTGCGCATAATATAAATGAAAAATGTTTGCGTATGTAGTTCTGCTATTTTTTGCATCCAAATTAAGTAGAACCATATCACGATAATGCTGAACAATATCATTTTAGTATCCATAATCATTGAAAGTATTATATACAGTTAAGGGCACAAGATTACCAACCAACACAATATCTAGAAGGCCCATCCAGTATAGTACACTTCCAATCTCTTTAATCCCACGGAGAACCTCTGCTTTCAGCTCGGACTTTGCCCCCCAGTTAAGATGTTCTTTAACAAGCCTCACACAGGCTGCAAGAAAATAACCAAATAATTAATTTCAAATGCTTGAGTATAAAATTCAGTAAAAGGCTATGTAAAAGCATTGTCATTGTTGATATCATGAGTTCATGATAATAACCATGAAATGGAAAAAAAAAAGAGTAATAAAGATTTAAGAAGTGCTAATACCTAACAAAGATCCAAATATTTATGATTATCTCAACAACTGTATGCAAGTGTCAAAATTCAGGTGTCTAGGGTCGATAGTACAAAATTGATGGTAAAATTAATAAAGATGTTATACATAGGATATGAGTTAGGTGGTCAAATAAAAAGAGATAAGGAGTTATCAACATGTTCATGTACCTGTCACACCTCCGTCGAAAGGCAGAAGTCCGATAGTTTTCGGCAATGATTCTTGCAATCCAGTGATCATTGGTTCAATCATAGTTATCTGAGAGTAGCGCACATAAAATTTACTGATGCATGGAATTTTTCTTACCCCAGATC
>NW_021633967.1:0-58857 GCF_004799145.2 Neltuma alba
TGCTGGTACCTGCTAATGCCTTTGTTTTCTTTGGAGAGATACAAATCGAGACTTTCAAACCCTAGACAAAGTTATGCTGCTGTGTGTGTGCACTTTTTTCTTTCCTCACATATTCCTAAGTAGATGATGTAGACCCAGAAGGAACTCAAGGCATATTATGCTGTTATTACTAGTATACACTTTGTACTGCACAATGACTGCTCAAGAACAAGTTTCATTAACTCCTCTTCTTATCTATAATGCATTAATTTCTAGCAAATCCAAGCCCTGGAAAGCTTCACTTCTTCTGGTGACTAAATGTTTCATGTTGATAATTGACTATCAGAAAATGGTCCACATCTTTCTCTAATATCTTCATCGCAATATTTATGTCAAACACTGTTTTTCAGTAAGGAACTCTGAGACACTGTTCTCTGTTTCCTGTTCATATTTGAATCTGAGGCTATACACTGATCACCTGTTGTTATTTCTTTTTATATGCTCCTATATGATGCCAGTTTTAATATCTCAATTGATGTGAATTTTAAAGGTAAAAGGTCTAAGAATACGGTTGCTGTAGGTAAAATCTATTCTGTTAATCCATTAACTAAATTTTGATGAAATCTCGGAGTTATGGAATAAAACATTGTCTCATTTCTTGCTTGTTGCTTAGGTGTTGGTGTTGGTGTTGGTGTTGGAGTTGCAGCTTTTTGTGGCGTTCTCATTGTATGTTTGTTCTGCTTTGTTATGAAAAGAAGGAAAAGAAAAGTTGAACAGTTGAAAAGCAATAAGAACCTCTTGTCGCCATCATTAAGCAATATTAATGGCGGTGTGACAACCTCTACAACTGCAAATAGTATGGCTCAAACTGCTCCTTCTTACCAAACCTCCAAGCTTGACTCTGCGCAGAAGAGTTTTTACTTTGGAGTTCAAGTTTTTAACTATGCTGAACTAGAAGAAGCTACCAAAAATTTTGACCCTTCCATGGAACTTGGTGATGGAGGCTTTGGAACTGTTTATTATGGTAACAAGAACATCATATCTCAAATACATACGCACATATATACACACATCACTTTCTCATATACAATTTAGGATTTGAGTCCTTTGAAGAGAATCTTGATCCTATGATTTAAGTAAAATTAACATTTTTGTCCTTATAATTTTGACTCAATTATAATTCAATTTCTAAACTTTAGCTTAATATAACTCAATTCTAATAGTTTTGACTCTATCGCTGAATTTTGACTCAATCTTTAATAGTTTATCTATTTAAAATATTAGTCTTTATATATATTTCATGACACAAGGACTAGAGTTTTAAGTGATTAAAATTATAAAGATTGAGTTACAATGAATTAAACTTTAAAGACCTAATTTTAACCGAGTCAAAACTATAAGGATTGAATTGCATCTAATTAAAGAGTCAAAACTATAAGGGCCAAAAGATTAAATTGTCCCTTATTGATGGCATGTCATTAAAGCTCTATTGTGATTTCTTGTCAGGAACCCTTAAAGACGGACGTGTGGTGGCAGTAAAACGCCATTATGAAAGCCATGCGAAACGTGTAGATCAGTACATGAATGAAGTCGAGATCCTAGCTCGCTTACGACATGACAACCTCGTAGCACTGTATGGATGTACCTCCAGACACAGTCGAGAACTCATCCTTGTCTATGAGTACATTTCTAATGGAACAGTCGCCGACCATCTCCATGGCAAACTATCTCGCTCATCTTTGCTTCCTTGGCCTATACGCATGAACATAGCAGTAGAAACAGCCGAAGCCTTAGCCTACCTTCACGAATCAGATGTCATACACCGAGACGTCAAAACCAACAACATTCTCCTAGACAACAATTTCCGAGTTAAGGTTGCTGATTTTGGTCTCTCACGTTTGTTTCCTAATCATGTCACACATGTTTCTACTGCTCCACAAGGCACACCTGGTTATGTCGATCCTGAGTATTATCAGTGCTATCAGTTAACTGATAAGAGTGATGTTTATAGTTTTGGGGTGGTATTAATCGAGCTCATATCATCCTTACAAGCTGTGGATGTAACTAGGAATCATCGTGACGTAAACTTAGCCAACATGGCTGTGGATAGGATTCAGAATAATGCAGTGGATGAGTTGGTTGATCCATATTTAGGGTTCAAAACGGACAATGCTGTGAGGAAGATGACTACCGGAGTAGCAGAATTAGCTTTCAGGTGTTTGCAGAAGGAGAGAGATATGAGACCTTCCATGAAAGAGGTGATTGAGGTCTTGAGAGAGATCCAAGGTAAGGAGTATAACGTGAAGGACAAGGAAGTGATGAAGATGATGGGTAAGGCAGAAGAAATGGTGCTTTTGAAAAATTGCAGTGCACCAGTTTCACCAAATTCGGTTTCTGATAAATGGGTTAGCTTCTCTTCTGCGTCTAACTCCTCACAGAATCTATCATCTCCTAATTATTCTGTTGGTAAGACTTAGAATTAGTAAGCTTCACAGTTCATATAATTTCAGAGACCCTTTTTGTTCTCATTCTTAGGACACTTACGCATGTTGTGGGATTAATAGGTGAGAGTGAAATTATTGTTGATTTGGGTCATTTAAAACACAAACACACACACACACACTGCCTTGTATATAGAAACCACGTTTTGATGGATTAGTGTTTCTTTTGGATTATAAATGTTTTGGCTTCCTGATATATGTATATATATAGATAGATAGATGGATGGATGGATAGATAGATATAGTCGGCACTTGAATGATTGGATTGAAAAGGAACCGACTTGATTGGTGTGGCAGTCAGTAGTGAGGTGCCCTCATGTTTTTCTTTTCAGTATTCAAGATCAGAATCTGAGCCTGGGAAAAGTGCTCAGTATAAAGCTCATATAGTAAAAAACTAATTAATTAATTTGAGTATATTACAACTGTTAGTTAAATTAATTAATATGATTTTTTTTTCTAAAATATCTTAACCATACTCATTAATCTTCTCTCTGTTTCTCCTACTTGATCATTGTTGAAAAAATATTAATAGGATTATTTAAGAAAAAATTGATAAACATATAAAATAAGTCTTACATATAGGACCAACATCAACTCTCCACTTAGATTTCACATTTAGAACCGGAGAAGTATTATTTTTAGTTTAATTTTCACTTGCCATCTTTTTTTCCCCTCTATTTCTGTTATGGGCGCATTGTGTTCAATTACTTCAAACAACGTAAATAACACAAATCTAGTTATGCTGCTTAGATTTGATATGATTCGGAATTTAATTCTCTCCCCCTCTCTCTGAGTTGAATTTTGATTTTGATAATTTAAAAAGGAGATAAACATAATATGTATCAGCTTTTTAAATGATGATCACTTCAGTTTTATGTTATCTTTCTCTTTCAAAATTAAGTAATGTGGACAATGTTCTGAAAACGGGACAGTTCACCAAGCAAATGTTACCAATATTCACGACCTTCCTATGCAACAAGGTAGGGATAACCAAAGGTCCTTAACTAAATCGATGGGAAAATCTAGCTAAAGAATTTGCATGAATTTGCCTTCCTGAGTACAAAATCAATCGTGACTGGTTAAAGCAATTTAAAATATATTAAAATGTATTAGGCATCAATTGGTTCAATTACGCAACTTTCTGAGAAGTTAATTTTACAGGGACTACTGACATTTCCTGGAAAGTTGATTTCTGAGGAAGTTAATATATGAGTTACTTGATTGATTTTCGTATTTCTTGAAAAGTTATAATTATTTCTTAAGAGAAATTGTTTTGTTTGTAAGATAAAATACTAGGCAAGTAGAAGTTGTTAGAGTTCTATTTAAAAAATTACTTCCATAATTGTGAGGAAGTTGAATCTTTTAACGAACCAAGGAAAATGTATTTCACTCCTTGGAATTAAAAGTTTGAATTCCCCTCCCAATTTGACCTCTGACCAAGCGGGGCCTTAGAAGCAACACCATCAATTTTCCAATTCTATCAGTCATTTATGTCACAAGATAACACTACCTCCGATCTTAATTATAAGACATTGTTTTTAAATTAACGTCTTAAAAATGTTGTGAAATTATCCATATATTATTTTTTATTCTAATTATAAGACCTCATTTATAAATTACAAACGAGATCTTATAATTAGGACAAAAAATAACATGGATAATTTCACATTTTTAAGACGTCGATTCAAATTTTACTTCCTTTCATTTTCAAATGCTGGCTGCCTAAATGAAAATTTCATATAGTCAAACTTTTTTTTAAAGGAATTTCCCATTATTATATGCACATAATTTAATATAAATTTAATATTTAGCTGTGATTGGCTCCTTTTAGTTTAGGACGAATCACAGCCCAACCTTTTGTAAGAGGCTTATTTATTCTTATGCCACTTAGATTTGGGAAAGGGGGGGGGGGAGACGTTAGCATGTTATATAGTTCATAATTTTAAAAAGATCTTAACTCTAAGAGATCGAAGTACAAATGATAGCTTAAGAGATTTGATTGTAATTCTTTCTTTAGAGTGCCTGTTTGGGGTGCCTTGAACACCATTTTTCCATTATACGAGTCAAATTGTTAGAAAAGTTTTGCCACTTGAAACATGGAAGTGATTCTTACAAGTGATTAGCCAAATCAATATTGCACCATTGCTCATTAACATTTTTGCAGGCAACATTATCTGTTGATTAAAGAGGTGGATAGGCGCATGATACGTGCAGGTAAGCTTCAATCACTGAATTGCCTTTAATATAGAGGAACGCATTTTAAGAATGAGACAGAGAACTCAAACAATTACCAAAACACAATGATATATCTCAATGGCTTGCATTTTGGATCAATTACAGAATAATTAGCATATTATTTTCAATCATTCTAACGCCCATAACATTCATTAAAATAATACATATTGTACAACTAAAAGAGAAGGGAAAAGAAAAAGTAACAGATTTGAAGATGAAATATGAGTCTTGTACATATTTTTTTTATTATTATTTGTGAATGCGTTATGCATGAGTATCAAAGATCTAATTTAGTGTCAATGAGATGATACCTCCCAGATTAGTTGCTGTGGGTGATGTTTGAGTAAGATACTACCACACTAATCCCTTTCTTCTCCTAAACCTATCAATAAGGTCAGTGCTCATCCTAGACTTTTCAGGTTTGTTCGAATTTCTAGACTTCTCAAGGCGACTATCTAAACTGTTTCTAGAAGCTTCTGGAAGCACTGCACCCAATACAGATGCAGCATCAGAAGTTCCACTCTCAGATTCTTCTTTCGTAGCTTTGCCTTGGTTATCAGTCTCTACAGAATCACCCTTGCTAGTTCCATTAGCTGTAATTGCTTTAGCCTTGGCTTTAGATTTGGCAATTGTCTGTACAAATTTCTTTAGATGTTTAATGAATTCAGGGTACAGCTCAAGATTACAATGGCCACCACCTCTTACCCATAAAGGTTCATACTTTACCTTGCAAAGCTCCCAAAGCTTCTTTCCATGGGACCAATGCACAACTTCATCTGCTGTCCCCTGTGCATTGAGCAACACGTCACTTAAGAAGGCCAAAAGAAAAAGAACACCAGAACACACACATGTTGAGAGAAAAGTCACTTACATGTATGACCAAAACAGGACAGTTCGCCAAGCATATTTTATCAATATTCTGGTGGGTAAAGATAAGAAAAGAAACCGCATGAGTCACCCGTGTCAGGAAGGGAACAGATTAATTCAAATAAAAAATAAAGCTCTACCTTGTAAATATCAAACCAGTATGTCCGTTTTACAGGATACAGCACTCTCATCCCCGACAAAATTGGACTGTGCAACACGACGCCTCTCAATTCTGGTACTCGAGAAGCAAGATCAAGCGTCGGACCACTACCAACAGATTGACCATATAATATTAGTTGATCATCTTTCACCCCATATTGCTCTTTTAGGCATTTATATGCAGCATCAATATCTGCATATGTATTAGATTCAGTTGGCTGTTTCAACAGAGGAAAAAGCGGCATCCGTTAAGTTACAGGCAAGAATGTAGCTCCAGATCCATTTACAAAAACACACTAATAGCACAGACAGTGTTGGTAGTCCATCGTACAAATGAATAAATGTCCTTAAAAACCCAGATTTCCCATAAAATTATTTAAACACGTCAATTTTGCCTTCATTTTAGCTTCAGTTCAACGTGAAGCTCTAACTACTGAAACCGTAATGCAAATTCATGAATGAAAGTCAAACAATACAAAATCCTATCACAATTATCCAGTGATCATGGAAAAACAACCTCCCAGAACAGTAAAACCGATTAAAACAAGTGGGCGTCCTATTTCCCAGACTAGACTCACTCATAGACAGAACAATTTAACCTAAGAGGAAGAAAACAACATAACTTCAAAAGGAACTTTAGCAAGATTTGAGTAAAATAATCCACGGCAATGTGATGGCGGCGGTCTCTATTGCTTAAAGCCAGCCTACCAACAGAGGGGATAAATCTGAGATGAGTCACAGATGGCAACGGCAGTGGCTCTCTACTGCAGCTGGATCAATGACTAGTCATTTGGTCAATTGTTTTGTGTAACTCTACAGGTAAGGTTTAATAAACACTTCCAGAAAAATTGTGTGATTGCCAAAGTCAAAATTAATTCTCACTCTATCATCCTGAATCCTCAAAAAACGCTTAAAGCTATCAGTAATCATGCTGTGATAAGGTTGCCCTTCCCTTACCATTCAAGTGAAACATGGAAACTTGAACAAAACCATGATAGAAAGTTTGCCGCCAATTTGAGTGTTATTAGCTGACTGGGCATACTCTCATATACAGATCAAGGTTTTATTTAGAATGTAAGAGGGAATAGGAAAAAAATAAAAAGAAAAAAGGAACAGTACCAAAAGAAAAGAGACCGTGTCAGAAAGGGATAATCATCAAATGAAACTCAACCTCGGCTTTCTAAGAAAGTCCTATAGAAATCCTCAAAGGTGGGTTCATATGTTTTTGGCAGCAGTTATTCTTTCTACATAATGGGCCAGTGATGTAGTAGAGGTCAAGCACCGGATATCAAATGTTAGAATGAAAAACAATTAAGAAAAGAAATGGAAAATGGGCAGACACTGAAAACCAGATATTCACAAGCTTGTCACCGAGCTAGTATATAATACTCCTCCGGTCCTTATTATAAGACCCCATTTGACTTTTTATTTGGTCCTAATTATAAGACCCCAATCCATTTTGTCTCTTATATTTATGCATTTTTTTCCAAGATAATCCTTCTAATAATGATAGTTTTAGCCAATATACTTAATTAGCAAGGATATTTTAGGAATGACAACACTTATTTATTATAAATAACCAACTTAACTTACTTTCTTAATCTCCTCAAATAAGTCAATTGGGTCTTATAATTAGGACCGGAGGAGTAATAATTATTTTTAAAAAAAAAAGTCTTATCCCACTAATAAGATCGGCTACATAGATCACACATTGTCATTTTGCTCTATTAGTGACCAATTATCTAGATATGTCATTTACCAATAGGTTTGTTCAATAACTTCGTATGCGAGTATATAATAATCCATATAAAAGACAAACCTTAGAACACCCTAGTTTCTGTGGGGCATGAGATGCCATGCTAATATTTGAAAGTAAATCCAAATAAAAACCCTACTTGATTAGGAGAAAATCAATTAAACCAAGATATTAGTACAAAGGACTAAATTAGAAACATCAAACCAAAACCAAAATGCATAAGGACTTGCTTTTTCAGTGAAGATGCAATGAGAAAGAAAAGATGAAAGAAAAGAAATCATAATCAAACATATGATAACAAACTATCTTAATAAGTTAAGATGCTAAAAGATACAGCTAACAATCAAAGAGCTCTGATCCCTAGGGATCAGGGCATGCCAGCTATCCACTTTTGTATTTGTCATCTGCTGAAGCTCTCTCCTTAGGTGACACTCTCTCAATGAAGAGCTAGCCATGATTA
Source organism: Neltuma alba (assembly GCF_004799145.2). Taxonomy (NCBI): domain Eukaryota; kingdom Viridiplantae; phylum Streptophyta; class Magnoliopsida; order Fabales; family Fabaceae; genus Neltuma; species Neltuma alba. The sequence goes on from NW_021633967.1 coordinate 7,958, forward strand.
TCAATCTTCAACAATCCACTTTGCATTGAGCAGTCTCTCAAATATGCTATTCAGTAATAGGACTGCAGTATATTGACACTCAAAGGAGAGCCAATCATTGTTCTCTTCCACCCTCCAATTCTTTCCAATATATGAAGCTGATGAAGGGTGGTGCTATAGCAGAAGGAGAAGAGTGCAAAAGAAGACTCTTAGTTCTTCAATTCTAGCCATGGTTTGAGAATGGAACGTGCACATAAGAGACGGGGGGCTAAAAATACAGAGATGAAGCCAGCTTTCTAGTCATGGATTAAAATACATGTATCTCCTCTTTGTTGGCTAGGCTGGGTTGCAAGGATTGCCAATTCAATCGTCTATTAATAAGATGTTTATGTCCTTTCATTTCTTTCCCTCTGTTTTCAGGCTACTGAAAGTGTGCTTTGGGTTGGGTTAATAATACCGTTCTTCAATGTGGTCCCTAGGACCAAGAGATTCTCTCCCACTTGTATGTCTTAATAAATTAATTATATATTCGGCAAGGAGAAATGCAGAAGGATATTTCCACCATTATGAATATAATGACATGAAGACTACCCGTTGCTCTGTAAAGAAGTGAAAAGGGATTCAAAAGTTAGGCCACTAACCTTTCCTGTTGACCTTCCATAGCCGGAGTAATCATAACTGCAGAAAAGAACAATATAAAGGAGAGTCATTAACATAATCCCACAAAACAGGAAAACATAGTGCCAGAAAAGGCCATTTCAGAAAACATAGAAATATTTAAAATACAACACTTGGAAATGAATAAATCATTCTCATACATATTTTAAGATGTATAAGTATAGAATACCAAGAAAGAATTTCATTTTTAATAGTCCATTTAAAGAAAATCAAGATAAATACAGTTTTGAGGCAGCATTACAGCAGATTTCCAGACAAAGGGAGTCAAGTGCAACACTCTTAAGGTGGGCAATAAAACGATGAAATTCAAAGTGGGTCTTCATTTAAAGAATACTAAGAAAGAATTTCATTGTTAATAGTCCATTTAGCTTCTCCGAATTCGTAGCCTTGCTGGACAACAGTGATACTGAACTGGGGTAGGGCAGGTCACTTCAAAATCGGTGGTATGTTAGATCCAAAAAAGCTTGAATAATGTACAGGAATGGTAATGAGTAGACAAGTGCAAAGAAAGGGTCTTTGAATCAATATATAGCATGAAATAAGAACATGACACACATTATCAAATGAAATGGGGAAGAAGAAGAAGAAGACACACAATCAAACTCTAACGACAAGGACTGGCTGCCTATTCATAGGCTGCCTATTCATAGGCACCAGAGGGAGTAACACAAGTCTAGGCCCAATATGTGATCATATGAAAAAGCCAAAACACAAAAGAACTTTAGATCAAAAACCATAGTTAAGGAATCCATTCGTACGACCTATAAAAATGGCATTATGCATCATTACCGTTTTCCAGATACGTAACCTTCCTATTCTTGGAGGTACTTCTTTGATCAGCAGAGCGTTTAAAGACCCCAAGAAAAACACGAGAATTGCAATATAAACACGGGGAGTAATCAATTCGAGCTGAATTAAAGGACAAAACAAAATGTTGCATATGCCCATTTCCCCCCCGGGGGGGGGGGGGTAATCTTTAATACATTGATTAAAAAGGAAACTAAATAATACACTAATAGGAAAGGAAATCAATCATTGAACAAATAGGAGGCGTTCGCTTTTTATGAGTATTACTAACCGATCTATGCAACTCCCAGAAATATACATGCATCCAAGAACATATCCAAACAATATTTTTTGATTTTCTGATAGCACATATCCAAACAATATTAAGCTAAACACATAGTTATCCATCTATAGTCAGCTCAATTCAACAACAGATAACAGCAAAGAAGAAAGACCATATCATACCCCATGACATTGAGGCGAAGTTTATTGCTCAATTCGACGAAGAGCTCAAACATCTGACCCAAATCAGCAGCATTCCCATGTGAGTAGAGCATAGTACTTGTCGCTTTGTGATGCTTAACATATACCGCTGCGATGTCGTTGCCTCGCCGAGTCCGAAGTTTAAGAACATCAACGTTTTCCTTCATGGGAACCTCGGGAATAGAAAATCGACCATGGGACAATTTGTCGGAGATCAAAGTGTAGGAAGGTGGGTTTGGGGGAAAGAAGGCAAATTTGGCCGCGATTGAAGAAGTAACTCCGCCCATATCTTCTTCTCATCCAAAGGTCCAGGATTCATAAAGGCAGGCCCTTTTGTGCTCTTTCAGTAGCAGAAGATGAACAGATCGGTATGAATCAGTAGAAGGCGGCGCGTGGGTATTGCTAAGAAGATGGGTGTCAAGCGCATCAATCAACTTTTTAAACGTTGGAGGCCCTGATTTCAATTGTTAGATAGTGAGTGAGACTGATCACCGCGCAGTCGTCGTCCAGTGACAGTGATGTGGCGCGGTTATGGGACAATGGGCTAGTTATGTCAAGATGATATGTTTAAATTTGGGGTAACAGGAATTAGGGAAGAGGGAAATAAAATATTCTGAAATTTGTTAAATAACAAATAAAAATAATTATAAAAATGTCTTGTTATTTAATTTTTAAGTATAATCAATTATTATTAAAATATAGTAAATAAGATTAATTTGAAATTTTAAAATTTAAGAGCCATTTTTTTATATTCTTCCTAGGATTTATGGTACTAAATGGGAAAATCTCCAACTTAGAATTTCAAAATCTTAAATTAATCTTTGTTTCTTATACTACCTTCAGTCCCAATTATAAGATCTCGTTTGTAACAAACGAGATCTTATAATTAGAACCAAAGATAATACTTATTTACAATACTTTAAAAGCAAATGATAACATATTTGTATAGAAATTCTTAATTTAGGATGTTGAAATTCAGGTAATAATTTTTTGGGATTTTCCTTACTAAATACTCCCTTCCACTGCTATTTATGAGCTTTAATTTTTTGAATAGATTTAATAATTCTTTTCATGAGCTACACTTTAAGAACATCTAAATATTTAGTGTTTTTTATTTTTATCCTTAATTAATTATATGTTTCTGTCCTATTTTTCATCCATCTCTCTACCACTCATAATTTCCATAAATAAAAGTGTTTTAAGAGAATATGTTATAATTTTTTACATATTTAGTTATTTGAAACTTTTAAAAAGAATCAGAGGGGGAGTACATAATTAAATGGGAGAATTTGGATTAAATAGTATATAAGGAAATTAATGTAAATTTAAAACGTCCTTATAACTAAAAAATTAAAATTTACAATTCAAATTTTTATATTTATAACTTAAAAGTTGTCATGCCCAGAACAAAAGCTCAAAAGTTCTCATTTTTATTTATCTTTTTATAACTTTCTATGTCATTCTATCGAATCAAATTCATGGGAGAATGAAAGACCACTAGGATCCATGGAATTAGTTGAATGTTAATGAAATCTCATGAAATCAGCTAATGTGTCCGTAGTTCTGATGAAACCATATTGCCCTTTATTTGAAATATAACAAAACAATTGCTTGACCTCGTAGTTGTTATTTATTATAATCAAAACCATACACATATGAAAATACATCCATTTAACTCTGCAAATTGAATGAAAACTATTGCAAACAAGGGGGAAAAGGCAGGAGATGCAGATAACGGAAAGCAGAAGAAGGAGAATAGCTACAGAAAAAAAGACATTGGGACTAGAGAGAGAAAAGGTCATCAAATCACCCCTCTATCCCTCACTTATGGAGTTTTATGGCTTTGTTTGTGTTAATAATGGAAAGAATTTTATGTTAATAAATTGCCACAACTACTTTTTTGATCTTTCAAACTTTGCAAGAATATTATTCTTTTCAGTCTGGTCCTTCAATTTCTATCAGGCAAATGATAAAAAAAAATTAAAAAAAAGAGCTCGAAATTGTAAAATCCTAATTCTGAAAACTAAGAATTGAAAATGATAGGAAGGGAAATAAACCCTAATTAGAATTTTGAAATTCAAGTGAAATGATAAAAATGCCTCTTTATTTTTTTTAATTTAAAAACTTCAACCCTTCACTAGAGGTTGCCACCGACAACTAGACATCAACGCCACGCCAGCCACCTACGTGGTGGCTACCAATAGGGATTTTTTTCTCTAGCAATGGCTTTTTTTTTGGTTATTTTCTTTTATGTATCAAGAAAAAGCACCCTGTTAATCTAAAGTTTAAACTTGTTTTTTTTTTCAATCAAGACTTGTTATTTCTAGATACATTGTTGTCATTTTTAATTAATTCACATGCTATTTTATATTATGTATCAGAAAAAAATGTCTTGTTGATCTCAAGTTTAGACTTATCATTTTATAATCAAGATTTGTTATTGCCAAATAAATTGTTATCATTTTTAATTAATTCACATGCTATTTTACGTTATGTATCAGGAAAAAAACACCTTCTTAATTTCAAGTTTAAACTTATCATTTCTCAATTAAGATTTGTCATTCCTAGATAAATTGTCATCATTTTTAGTTAATTTATATGTTATTTCACGTTATGTATCAAGAAAAAAGCCTTATTAATATCAAATTTATACTTGTTATTTCTTAATCAAAACTTGTTATTGTCAGATAAATTATCGTCATGAGCTAAAGCCACAGCAAAGAAGTTAACTTTTATATATATATATATATATATATATATTGGATATAAATTTCAAAATTCTAATTTAATTTTTTTTTTTTCCTGTCATTTTCAACCTTCAGCTTTTGGAATTGGGATTTCACAAGTTCAGGTTTCTTTTTTTTTTTTTCCCGTCAGTTTTCCTTTCTTATTCTACTCCTCATTTATTGTTATATATACCCCGCACATCCTAAGCACTCATTGTAGACAGCTATTTGGACAATTTTCTAGCATTATTTGGACTCAGGCCCAAAAAAAATTATATGGACCGTTATTTCTACATTATAAAACTGAAATGTCAAACAGCTTGGTCTGAGTCTTTTTGTATGAAATTATTATGAACTATTTTTCTAAAAATTGCTTTTCACTGAAATTGTACATATAAAAAGGTATTTTTGAAAAGGATCAAGCTGGAAATATATATATATATATATATATATATGAACTTCTACTAAATGTGCGTCTGACACCATAAATAAACTACAGGTGCAAAAACATACATGAAGATTTCATAAAGTTGCAAAAATATCACAACTGTTAACTATTGTAACGTTGACCATTTCTATGACATGAATACTGATGTGGCTTAGAGGATCTAACCAAAAAAGGTACATGTGCAAATATACCTATAAAGTTTTTTCAAAAGTACACTTAACATCGTAAACAAACCTTGAGTGCTAAAATGCCTTTGATAATTCCGGAAAAAAACATTAAGATGCTACAATCATTTATAATTTACAAGACAGAATTTCTCTCATATATTTATTTTATAAAATCAATTTTTCACCACTAGTCCAGACATGATAGGCTAATAAAATTGAACATGTCACCCTGCTCATCAAGCTTCCCAGAATTTCACAACTTGAAATTTTCAAGCCCTTATGTTTCAAACCTAGCCCTGCGACTGTGAGACATATATCTTCCAGCAGCTAATTAGTTGAGTTTCATTACTCTCAAGTCTCAAATCCCTTTTCTTCACCAAATGAATCCTTCTGATCTTCCCCAATATAGATTATTGAAGTTAGATTAGCCAATAATTTGCTTATATATGTATGACTTTTAGTTTTATTCATTTCTTCCGTGCATATTTGATAAACAATTATATTATTAAGCGAGGCTTTTTAATTAATAATTTATTTGAATATTTAATTATTTACAAAGCACAATGATGCCATACAATCATATAACCGATTTCACCTAATGAGATAAGACTTGTTATGGTGGTCAATATTTATATTTGTTAGAAGGTCCTGCATATTAACGGTTGCTATTGGTCCCAAGTTTGGACTCTTTAGAGGCTGCGTGTTTAGTAAAATTGAAATACCCGCAAATGTCATCACTTGTCTCTCTGACTCTGTCCAGCTTCTCGAATTGAACCTCATTTATGAGACGACTTTGACATTACCGGTTCTCCAGAATTCTTATGCGCGAAAATATAGCTAGGCTAATTAAATTGAACTTCTCACTTTGCTCTGGCTTCCCAGAAATTCCCAGCTTCAAATTTTGAAGGCCTTGTTTTCCAAATCTCTGACGATGTGAGTGAGGCATATCTTTAATTTGGTGCACACATATATCTTCCAACAGTTCAGTTTCATTCATTGCTCTCAAACCCCTTTTCTCTTCTTCCAATCACGAAATGAATCCTTCTGATCTTCCCCAATGTTCCGTCTTCTTCTTCCTTCTGCTCCTACTTTTCGTTATCACAGTTCATGCCGATGATAGATTCACAAACTGCAGTAGCCACTTCAACTGTGGAATCGTCAACAACGTTGGGTATCCATTCTGGGGAGATAACAGGGCAGAATACTGTGGTCAGCCTGATTTCCATCTCGCTTGCCAACACAATACTCCAAAGTTGATCGTCAAATCTGTAACTTACAGGATTCTGAGTTTCGACCTCAATGATAAGAGACTCACAGTGGCCAGGGATGACTATTGGACAACTATATGTCCAACTCAACACATAAACACAAGCTTCGATTCCACCATGTTCAAGCTTTCTGATGGGTTTCGACAATTCGTCTTGCTTTATGATTGCAGCGACAGTTTTGATGCAATGAGTGACTCTATCAATTCATCAAGCACAGAGTGCTCCACTATTGACGGCTCGACGGAAGAAGTCTACTATGCGATCCTATCTTACAGTATTGATTTCACAAGATTTTGTGAGGTGGTTGTTGTTCCTATAACGAATGCCTTCGTTGATTTGGTACTTTACCATCGAAAGAAAATCGAAGAAGCAATAAAAGAAGGTTTTGGATTAAGTTGGAGCGTAAATAATGAAGAGTGCAACAAGTGTGTTAATTCTGGTGGGCAGTGCGGGCATAGTGATCAGAAGTTCACTTGTTTCTGCAGCAACGGAAGTCAAGGAACTGCGTCGTGTTCTTCATCATCATCAGGTGTGCACGTCGACTGATTAATGATTCATTTGATTCTAAAAGACTTTAGTTTACTTTAGTTTTTAAATTTATAATTATTTACTCAAAATATTCTTATTAATTACACATATTAAAGGTATTCCAATAAGAGATAGTTTAAATACACATGACTAAATAGAGTAATTTAGGAAAAACAAAATACATTTGTTATAGTTAATTAATTTAACAAATTTTCTTAATATCTACAAATTAATTATCTAATTTTTATATTAAAAACCGGAGATAGTGTCTATTTGAACTACTATTATTAGGAATCAAAGGCCAGTTACCAGAGGGACCACCCAATATCTAGCTACTAATTAAGATGGGTTGATTCATCAGCGAGTTGGACTCATTCAACCTGTTAATTTAATAAGTTGGACTAATCCTTCACCGAATATTCTTTCCGGAATTTTTAAATTTTATTTGACTTTGACTCAGCTGACCCACCATCAATAAATATGACTTGCTTGTCATACCGTTTAACACTACTTCCCATATTCAATATAAAAATTAGATAATAAATTCGTAACTATGAAGAAAATTAATTTACTTATTTATAACAAATATGTACTGATTTATCTAAAACATCATTTTTAATCATATGTATTGTAACTATCTCTTGATGACTCTCTTATTATATGCAATCTATAAGAATGCTTGAGGGAAAAAAAAATATAAATTAGGAAGATAAAGTGAATTGAGGTCGTTTATTTAAAATTAAAATAAATCTCATATCCACCCCTTTTAATTAGAATTGGAAGTAGTAATATATTTTTCCTTAATTTTTTATGGGAATTCTTTATTTGAGATTTAATAGTTTCAACCTTCTCTTTGTGGCACTCTACCTATATCAAATTCGGCAATTATCTCTAACTAGAAGGGAAGCATAGTGATAAATCCAACTATAGTGTTTGTCTTTATAAATTTAGGATATGTCACTCCATTACTCTGTTGCATCCATTCAGACCCACAGCATAACGCAATCCTTAAACACAAACAAACCAATAATCATACAAATCAGAAACAATTACATCAAATCTCGGGAAGCATACTTAATGGGAGGGTATTAACTAGCCCGACAGATATTAGTCTCAAATCCAAAATAACTTAAGAAGACTTTGAGTTTATACCCCAAAAAAATAACCCTTAAAGGACTTAAACATACACTCCAACTTAGAATGAATTAATCATGCGTAATAGATTTGATTCACTCAAAAAATTCCTCCTGCAGAAACATCTCGAAATCGGATTAATATTATTGCAATTGTATCTGCCGGCGGTGGCGTTGGGATAGTGATAGTCTTGATCGCAATAATTGGTTGTCGTAGTGGATGTTTTAAATTAGGACAAAAGATTTCCAAGGAAAGAACATACGACGATCATCACCATGTTGAGACATTCGTGGAAACTTATGGCACTTTGGCACCCAGAAAATATACTTACTCGGAAGTGAGAAGAATTACAAAGTCATTCAAAACAAAAATTGGCCAGGGTGGTTATGGAACTGTGTACAAAGCCACTATGCCCGATGGTCGTCTTGTGGCAGTAAAAGTTCTCAGTGAGACCAAGGGCAATGGAGAAGAATTCATAAACGAAGTCGCAAGTATTAGCAGAACATCGCATGTAAATATAGTCACTTTGTTGGGATTCTGTTATGAGAAGAGCAAAAGAGCTTTGATCTATGAATTCATGCCCAATGGCTCATTAGAGAAGTTCATCTATAAAGGAGAATATTCCTTAAATCCAGTCTGTGATTTTGAATGGATGAGAATCTATCAAATTTCAATCGGTATTGCTCGAGGATTAGAGTACTTGCATCGAGGGTGTAACACAAGAATCCTACATCTTGATATCAAACCCCAAAATATCTTGTTAGATGAAGATTTTTGTCCAAAAATATCCGATTTTGGGCTCGCCAAGATATGTTACAAAAAGGAGAGTATTGTATCAATATCTGGCATGAGGGGAACTGCAGGATACATTGCACCAGAAGTCTTCAGTCGCACATATGGTGGAGTTTCATACAAATCTGATGTCTATAGTTATGGCATGTTAATCCTTGAAATGATCGGAGGAAGAAAGAATTTTGAGAGTGGAGGGTCACATGCTAATACTAGTGATGATATGTACTTTCCCAATTGGATTTATAAAGAATTTGAGCAATCCAATGTTGTTGCAACAAATGTGTCCATCACAGAAGAGGAAAAAGAAGTGGTAAGAAAGCTAAGTTTGGTTGGTTTATGGTGTATTCAGACAGATCCAGCAATGCGGCCATCAATGAGTAAAGTGGTTGAGATGTTAGAAGGACCCAATGAATCAGTGTCACTCCCACCAAAACCTTCTCTCTCTTCTCCTCATCCAAGGACACTGGCCCTTCATGCTTCAGATGTCTCCTCCTGCACCGGGCTTGATGATTCCAATTCCACGCCTATTCCAATGGAAACAACTGCATGAAGCTTCAAAGGTGACATGTACGATGTTTAATTTTAGTTTGTTTTGCACTTGTAATTATGAGCAAGAAACAAAAAATCAGACCAAACCAACCAATTCAATCAAAAAATTAGTGAACCGAGCAATGATTTAGTTTATATTGGGGCATTGAACCAATCAAAAGTTAAACCGATATCAAATCAATCAAACTGGGGCTGAACTGGTGAAAAGTGAGGGGAACTGATAATGAACCATTATTTTGCTATTGGTCTTTTTTTTTATTATTCAGCTCTTAATATCTCAATTACTATAGATTTGAATTATTTTAATGATAATTTTGATATCAATGATTATTAATTTCAATTATTGATAAATCGTGAAGATCAACATTGTCAATATTGTTGTACTTTGTTATTATTATAATCAAACTATTATTATATTTTCTTGTATTTTGTTATTAGTAATGATTAATGTTATTGTATTTTGTTATTTTCAATTAAATTATATTATTTTAATATGATAAGTTTGACTCTGAGTTAACCTCGATCCGACTAATTGACCTTTAAACCACTACCTCGACTGATTTAGTATCCAGCCTAGTTTTTAGTTCCTTGATTATTAGTGTCTTACTCATGTTTTGGATCCTCCATTTGGTTTTTCTTCTCTAGGTCACTAAGGAAAAGAAGTATAACCCAGTCCTTAGTATAAGAATTAGATAACTAATTTATAAATATTAAAAACATTAATTTAGTTATTTGTTATAAATGGATATGGGTTTTTTTAAAATACCCTTACTAATCATATATATTGAAATTATCTATCCCTAATATATGCAATTATCATAGGAATTAGTTGGGAACAAAATAGATCGTGTTCTTATATTTAGAATTAAGTTGAGTCTCTAAGTATCTCTTATTATTAAGGATAGAAGTAGTATTATATTAAATTAAACTTCTATCTGGGTTGCATATATCTAGGACATCATTGTTGACATGTCGACTTAACGAACTTGTTGCTTTAGATCTTTTTTTTAAGTATAAAACTATCTGATGTTATGTACCACCAAAAATTATATTGTTGATAAGCTCAGATAAAATTAGGTTTCAAACCCTTAATCTTAAGAGACTCTGAATCTCTCTTCTACATACACAACTATGCTAATTTGCAAATTCTTTATTTAAGCCAAGCTAATCATTGTTGGTTCGCAAAGCAGCTTGCTTGATGTCGTTTTTCTTCTCAAATAATTGACTATAGAAAATAAAACAGTTATTGGCTTAGGTATCATTGAATTTAGTTCTCGCCGTCTCTGTTTAATTTTAGCAATTTCTTTATTTTATTATAATTTACACACTCATTATGTCTTTTATTTACACGCGAAGAGAATCTCTCTACTTCCCTTGCTATCCACTTCACTCTTCTTCTTTATTCTTACCACTAAATCAATTTTAAACGGAGGAGATTTAATACTCCTCCAGTTCTTAATATAGGATCTAATTGTTGAGTTGATTTTGATCCTAAATATAAGACCTAGTCTTCATATTTATCAATTTTTTTTTACATTATCCCTATGGATACTCCTTCAACCATAATCAAGTAGAAGAAAAAAAGAGGATATTAAGGAAGATGATTATGATGTTTTAGAAAAAAAAACATATTATATTTCTTATAATTAACTAACTTACCTAACTTCTTTAATCTAATCAAATTAGTTAAATAGGTCTTATATTAAGGACATCCTTAATATAAGACCTAGTTAACTAATTTGATTATATTAAGAAAATTAGATAAGTTAGTTAATTATAAGAAGTATGACATGTTTTTCCTAAAATACCATAATCATTTTTTCTTAATATCCTCCCTCCCTCACTTACTTGATTATGATTGAGAGAGTATCCATGGATATTTTAGAAAAAAATTGATTAAATATGAAAAATGGGTCTTATATTTAGGACTAAAATTAATTTAACAATTAGGTCCTATATTAAGGACCAGAGGAGTATATAACATTTTAATATAAAACTATAAAGATGTCAACTATTTAGATCAAATTTTAATAATCCAAATTTATTTATATACAATTTTTTTTGTTAATTAATATTAAAATAATATTATATACTATTAAATCCCAACCGTTTAAAATTGATCTAATAAGGAGAATAAGATAATAGAATGAAGTGGACGGTAAGAGAAGTGGATTCTCTTCCCTAAATTCACAACCTTAAATTTTAAAAAAAAAACATTAAAAGAAGTATTATATATGTGTCACTGTGCTATAACACTCGAATAAGTTTACATACCTTGTCCATGCTTTCATGTTAAAATCTTCATTTATCAACGTTGGCAAAAAAAAAAAAATCCTTCATTTATCAACAGAACCGTTCAAATAGTCAACTTGGATGACTTTTTTTAACAACAGTTATTCTGCCATGCCAAATAAAATTTTATTATTTTTTATTTTAATGTTTCGTGCCAATATATATATAAAAGCAACTGACCTAATTTTTTTTTCCATATATATATATAATTACATTTTGAGGTCATTGTTTGGCCTTTTAAAAGTAATTTTACAGAATTTAATTTAATTTTTTTAGTGCTCAGGGTTGCCAAACTGTCCATCTAATTCCGTGATGCGGTGGAAATGGAGCTGGAAAGAATAACGCAGATCCAAATACACGTGCACAATGACCTCATCAAAGCTCCTTTCCACCGATGTGCACTGTGCGCGTACAGTTTTTGTTTCTTTATTGCCCTTTTATGTGGTCCTAAGTCCTAACATGGTTGTTGATGCATAGCTTCCCTTTTTCTTTTACTTTTGTTTGTTATGTGAATGCGTATGGAGCTTTTGTCAATGGGCATTGGGCATAATCCCCCCCCCCCCACTTTAAGTCTGGTTTTATTATAAATCGAGCATACACTCGTTTTAGATACAGCATAACTTCAATTAATTGCCTTTTTGCAAATATCACATTTTGCTTACACACATTTTTAGAATCAAATACATTCTTTGCTCAATTAAATATGAAGATTAAGCCAGCACCTGTGTGGCGTAGTGACGTGATAGCCATCTGATGGTGGCCTTTAACAGGGTTTGATCCCTGTCTACAAGCTTTGTTTGCCTATTCATAAAAAAAAAAAAATTGAAGATTGAAGATTTCATGCAAGACTAAAAGTTAGGAGGGCATTTTTTACACTTTAACCACTAAAGTCTGTTTATGCTTTAATTAGATGGAATACAATATAACTTTGGAAAAATTGGGTTCCCCTTGAAATTTTTTTTTAATAAGAAATACCTGATAAAATTTTATACACAAAAAGTATCAATACGCTGCAAATTTTATACATATGGAGTAACAATGCTCTGATTTAGTTCCTTTTTACCAATAAAATTTTCAATGCAAGACCTTTTCCCAATTTTTCCTATAATTTTCATGTAAAGTAAAAAGAATTTTCCAAGTAGCAGCGTCCTTCCTCCAAAAATAAAGCTTAAACAAAATACTATTCCTCTGTCTCACAAGATGTTCAAGGTGATGACTAAGGGTTTCCAATTTCATTTTTAGTGGGCACATCATGCTCATTCTTGCGATCAAATCACTGAGTAGTGAGTATAACTACATTTCAGTAGTCTCTGCAGATCATTTAACACTTGCTTTTCACTTAAACTTCAAAAAACATATCGAAGCACTAACAAATAATCGGTTCCATTGAACTTCAATCATCACGTTTTAAGGATAGACGTCTAAGCATCATAAACTTCACCACCAAGATTTTTGAAAGGAACGGAGTAACATCAGCCCAAAGAATGCTAGAGCTTAAACAATATATTGAAGACGATATTACACCTCCAAACCCTGTCTTCCCACCATATGTCCACTACTAGACAAATAACATGAACTTTTTTATCCTTTACATGAAGAAGAACCACTTCTCAACAATCTAGGTAAAATAACCAATGAAGAAAAGTATGCTTACTTCAGTCAAGCACGAACCGTTATTGCAAAGCCATCACATGGTTTTACCTTCATCTTGCAAAGGGTCGCGAAGCGTCCCAAACATCCAATCCATCCATATCGTGAAATGACCGTAGTTATGCCGGTATGTGGTGTGGTGAATGGTGTGGTAGCCAGCCCCCATGACAGGCCACAAGTTGGCATGAATGCAATCATGAATATTTGCAGTCCAGATGCCTTCAATGAACATCAGCGCTAAATGTACGGTGAAATGTGTGGGGACAATAAACAGAGCAATGGAATGCGGTACTGCCTGAAGAATGCCATCAAGAGGGTGAAAGGCCAAACCTGAGATGTGGGAGGAAATAAGAAAGAAGGAACCGGGAAAAAGTCAGTCCAACCTTATATCAGAATGCTGATGTAAAATCATCAATGGTGGAGTTACAGTGATGACGCAACTTATGAAAGTTCGTGATAGAAAATTACACAATATGAATTATGAAATTGAATCTTGAAAAGTTGATTAAGCATTGCAGATGTAGCTTCTAAAAGAAAATGCAAGAAAACAGTTGAGGGACAGCGAATCTGGAAAATTACTTTTTGGCATCATCTAACAATAAACTTTCTTAATGAAGTTCAACATGAAGTCCTTTATGGATCACCAAACCAGGAAATTTATTAATTATAGGCTTCTTATGAAGACGAAAAGGAAGAAAATAATAAGTGAGTGAAAGTAAAGGTCTTGCAAGTGTGTGTAAAATGAATTCAATTCGATAAAGTAAACTACTGGATTACAGATTTTCTTCGTAACATTGCACGGATAAGTGATTCTTTGCTGCCTGATAGTGAATTACTATTCATTAGTCAATCTGTATGAAATAATACTATTTCAATTTTTATTTATACAACCTCCCCGACGCGATTAGCATTTATACCAAAGCCATATGAAATGGAATATAAATAGAAAAAGGCAACAATTGGTATGTCCTGCATATACATTCTTCCAATTCAGCGTTTTTTATTGTTTTGTCTTTTAGCAAATAGGTAGCAGATACAGATATATAATTATAAGTAAGAAATATATAAAATAAATATATATTTCAAAAAACTAGAAAGTTAAGAATTGTCTAAAACCTGTAAAAAAATTTGTCCCTGCTTATAAAAATCAAATATAACTTTTTAAAAAAAGAAATAAGATGGTAATTAGCTCAAGAGTCTGAAAAGAAATACACAAGAAAGACCTTTTAATAACATTTTGAAGTAAGGATAACAGTTGTGCATTTCTTCCAAGTAAATCAGTTGTTTTCTACATATTCCAGACAATATACAGTCATTTTTTTGAGTGAAAAAACAATATGCAGTCATTAAGGCCATATAGCAGAAGTTTGGAGCAATTTCTAGCTGAAGTAGCAGGTTCACTGTAAATTCTGTTTCTTCACTATTTCTGGAAAAAATGTGTGTGTGTGTGTGTGTGTGACTCATGATGGTTCAAGCTAACTCTTTTTACTTAAAAGCTAGACTAATCCTTGATTACTACAGTATTGACATTCCATCTTATTATCAAATTTCCATTTAGCATAACAATGGTGCAATAAAAATGATTATCTGCAGTGACTGCTTGGGAAAACACACAATAAACACACCTCAAGGTTATCACCCAAGATAGAAATGAAATTCCATTTGATATCTTATCCAACAACCATTCTTCTAATAGAAGCAATGAAAAAGGAAAGAAAAGATAATATTAACTTGACAAACTAAACATTTAGCTAAGCAAATCACATACTCACCGGCAAATGGGGACAACGTGTTCTGTTTGTTGTAGATGTGGTGAGTAGCGTGAAGGTATTTATAAAGAGGTTTTATGTCGTGCAACTCCCTGTGCATCCAATAAATGCCAAACTCCACTATAACTAGATAAATTGCTATATATACAAGGTAAGCAAGCCAACTGACATGACTTGCTCTTGGAAAACACTTAGTCCACCCATTTTCTGTTATGTACTCGGAAATAGTTGGAAGCAAACTGTACCAAGGCATTGCCTTCAATGCAACATATATTTGCAGGAGCATGGCTTTACGAGAGGGAATCGCGTCTACAATAGAAGATTTCAAAAGGTTGAACAAAAAAAATCAGGAATACCTCTATATGTCCCTTTAATACATAAGATATACAAAAACGCTTGCCAATATAATCTCAAGCCAGAGTTTCAATTAATTCAAATTTTATAGATGATGACTCAGCAACCTTCTAGGACCCATTAACATGAATAAAACCAACTCAGGTTTACTTAACAGAGGCTCAGAAACAGATTACTCCATTCTTTTACTAGAGTCCTGACAAAGCCAATGTGATTAAAGTTGCAGAACCAGAAACATAATTTACCAGATTATCTCCATTTTGTGGACGAGAAATTGTAACTTGAAGAAATCAGCCAAGTTATAGTGATTGAGAAAAAAAATTTAAGTCATGTTTCAACGAGTCATTGAATTGGAATGTAGGAAGTAGAATACTAACTTCGTACGGTCCATATGGCCAATAAACAATTGCTAGTTTCAGTAGTAAACACACTGAATAGGCACAGGATTCAATGAATGGAGATCTAGACAACAAATGCAAGGATAAACTGACAATTCCCATACACTAAACAGTGGCTTTGATCCCTCTTCTACGGTTTCAGACATTTACCACTAGATTACAAGTTAGATTCTCGATTCTCCGCAGCTAATAAATAAAATCACAGTCAAAATCAGATGCTGAATAAATACAAAAAGGGAAAAGAAGGAACAGTCCCAGTAACAGATTAGATTGCAATATCCCAAGGATTAAATCATTTCAAATCAGCAAGACCGATCACTCATATCTTATCGGAAATTAGAATTAAAAGAGTCGGAATTCAGATTCAATATAAGGAAATATCAATAGGGGGGAGAAAACCAAGTCTGAGATACGAAACTTGAATTGTACCAGTTTCATAGACTAGTAAAAATATAATTGAAAAGAAAGCATTACAAATTATATTGATGAATTCTACTTTTTTTTAAGAAAGAAACTCATAAATCAAGAATAAGAGAAGGCTCATGCTGAGAACTGAAATTAAACATCACGGAAAGAAGTTGAATCAAAGAAGCTTCAGATATAATACATCTGATCATAACTTCTCAAGAAAATAGCCTGCAATTTATTCAACTCAAGTTTCTCAGCCAAGAAAATTGTAAGAAACAAAAAAGAGGGAGGAAACAGGTTGTGGTCAAAGAAAAAAACGGAGAATACGCTCGTATTTGCGTACAGTAATTGAGCAAGCAGATACATCAGGCATCGGATTAAGAACAAGCAGCCAAAAGGTTAAGTGACCTGGAATATATAACACCTTCACAACTAAACTACAGAAAGAAGGGGAACAATTCTCATCATGCCATTGACCACCAGAAGAGGAAAAAGAAAAAAAGAAAAAGGAATCAACGATATTCACCTTTAGGGAGATAAACATTGCGCTTCCAGTAATAAATGTAGAAGCACCACAAGAAACCAGAAATGAGGTATAGGAGGGTTCCTCCAATGAAGTTGCGGAGCCATGTCTGGAAGAAGTGAGGGAGTGAGACCCACAAGCGGTCCGGCAAGAGGGACCCGAGCAGAATGCGGTTGTAGAAGGCGGCGTCCTCGACGAACAGATGGAGATACTCACTTGGGTCGTCCATTGGAGAGTCCACAGATGAAGCACAGATGTGCGAGAGACAGAGAAGAGAGAGAGAGAGAGAGAGAGAGAGAAATTCGGAAGAACGAGAAGCCGGCAAGAAAGAGAGAGCAAAAACCGTGAGAGAGAGAGAGAGTAGGAAATGGCATTGGCCAAACCCACACCATGTCCATACATATATATAAGCAATTAAGCATCCGCGGCTCAATTGATTAGGGAGTTAGTTTTGATAACTTGTTCATTTTACTTCCTCTTATCCGGTTATTCCTTTCATAACATTCACATTAATACATCTGTTTCTTTTTATTAAAAAAAAATTTCATCAATCCACTAAATCAAAAAGTTAATTAAAATTAATTTTTTTGGCCAAAAAATTAAAATTAAGTAAAGACAGTAGATATGTAAAAAAATAATAAGTTTTTTCTCAAAAATATTTGTATTTATAGGGGAAAAGATAATAAAAGAAAAATGAATGAATGAATGAATTGTGCTTCAAAAAATGAGATAATAAATATATCAATTATTAAAATAAGTAATTAATGGGATAAAATAGTAAACCAGCCAAAAAATTTTAAACAAAGTAGAGATGGTAGTTGTTTTTAATAAAAAGGGATGGAGAGAATATTAAATTGATAGGGTTCTTTTGAGGAAAAAAAAGTATATTTTCTATATATCTTTTACTTTTAATTAATATTAAAAGATTTTTTAAATCATGCAATTAGGTTGATTGGATCTTATAAGAAGGATTGGAGGTAATATCTTTTATATTTATTATTTTTTTAAAGTAATTTATTCAACTTATATACTTATACAGAATTTAATGTTATATTTTAGAGAGATTATGTCACATTTATTAAAATTAGGTAATTTTTTTAATTTTTTTAATTTATCCAAATTAACAAGATACCTCTTACATTAAGGATTTAAAGAGTATTAATAATTAATATTTATTATTCTAATTAAGAAATAACAAAATAGAAAATGATAAGATCTAATCCTAGCAGCCACTCATGGTTTGGTAGAATGATAATCATCAATTAAGCAGTTCATAAGGCCAAAAAAAAAAACGAGAGAGAGAGAGAGAGAGAGAGAGGAAAAGAGCATAATGACATTTGATTTGCTTGTGAAGAAATTATTAACACGTTGATAACCATTTTTCCATGAGTTCTATCATGTTGTGGTGATGAGAAGGGAAAACTTCTAAATAGATTAAACACATGTTTTGACTTTTGAGGCAAGTTAAAAAAAAATGCACAATTAAAGAATAACTGTTAATTTCACTAAAAAAAAGGATTATTAATTACCAATGCCTTATGACACATATTTAGATGTCAAAAATGTAGTATCTGAATGTGTTCCAAAACATCAAAATATCAATCGTTTTCTTATGCCATCTCCAGTACTAACTACTAACTACGAACTAGATCTTATATTTAGAGTCAGAAGTAGTAATATTTTTTTTTTTCTAAAACAATAATTGGAGGGGTTCACTTCTAATTTGATTGATTTTTTTTTTTAAAGAAAAAAAGGCTCCGTCGTTTAGATATCCCGAATACCATGAGAAATTGAAAGTGGTAAGGCTTATTCTTCCAATTATAATACTACTTCCCATCCTTAATATACACAGACTAATTAATTAATTTAAGTAAATTAAAATTTTTTATTAAACTAATTATTTGTAATAAATATATATATTATTTTCTCTAAAATACCCTTACTAATAATGTTTATTAGTTAGAATTATCATATGGTAAAACCTACAATGACTATTTAAAAAAAAAAACAGATAAATATGAGAGACAAAGTATATATAAAATCAAATTGAATGTTAAATTAACTCTTATATTAAGGATCAGAGGTATACATGAAAAATGTACCTAGTTAATATATGTGTGTATCAATTATCATGGTAGTAGAATTAGTGTTCTTTTATAACCAACAGAAAATTGGGTTTATTGAAAGAACCTAGTTTTTCACAACAAACCAAGTCTCAAATCTAACTTAAAAAGGTGCTCACATTTATTATTCCACAGTATTTTGAACAAGATTAAAGTTCTTTTATAACTTAATAATATTTTAAATTAAAAATGTATATATTGCCCAGTTATACATATTAATTTTTATTTTATACATTAGCTTCACAGCAATAAATAATACTTTTAGAAAATTATCCATCTTAAAAAGAAGGCATTTGTTACATTGTAATTTATTTCATTTTATTATATTTATTCATCTATCATACCCAGAGCGATTATCAATATAATTTCTAAGTTTCTTCGAGAAATTAATCTTTTGCATCTAAAGATACTTAATTGTACTCTTTCTTTTTCTGTTTGAGTTACTTTTGGGCTAACTAATATACAGAGTAAGATTCAAGAGTAAAAAAACATACGTCACCGTTTTATGGATATTACTCTTCCAATATTTAGGGATATTTTTATTAATGACTCTTGTCCAAAAAAAAAAATCTCAATATATGGTTAGGGTAGAATTTAAAATATTAACATTTTGAACAGATTCACAAAAAATTTTTCCTCCATTTTCTTACCATCCTTTACCAGAAAAAATAGTTAAATAAAATAATTTATAATTAGATAGTCGTAACTCATTTTTTCATATTTAAAGCACGAACCTTCCTCCGTTGAAAACCTATGTTCTTGATGAATCTTCGGAAGAAAGGACGCTTTGAGATCAATCCGTTAAGTTAATTGTAATTTAGAAACAAATTACTTGCTTTTATTTACTATATAAGTCACTTTAACAAATTTATCAAAATTAAAAAAATGATATTAATTCATTAAATTTGTCTCAATTTTTTTTTTTTTACTTTGCCGATATTAATGAGCATATCAGATAGAGATAAAAATATGGAAATCACATTTAATTATTAGTTGCCGGGCAAAATTAGTAAATAAGTATTAATTATTTTTAAGTGACTTTTTGTTATGGACCAAAAAATTTTCGTAAAAATGACTTATATTGTAAATCAAAATGAGGGAGTTATTTTACATTTTTAACAAAGGAGCAAAGTCCTTAATAACAAAATTATTCAACTATCCTTTATCATAAAATATTCAACTAATCCCAGAACTCAAACACCGGCATAGCTAACTTTGTGCTGCTGCTGCTATTTACTATCTTCGTTTTTAAATATAAAAATTAGTTAATTAATTTAAAAAAATTTAAAAAAAATTTAAAATAGTTATTTATAATAAATTAGTATTGTCTTTTTTTAAAATATCTTTGTTAATCAAATTTATTGGTTAAAATTACCAATAAATAAATATGATACTACCTCCAGTCCTATTTATAAGAGCTAGTTGAATAATTTGAGGAGATTAAAGAAAGAAGTTAAATTAGTTATTTGTAATAAATAAGTATTGTCTTTCCTAAAATATCCTTATTAATCAAGTGTATTAGTTATAATTATTATCGTTAGAAAGACTATCTTGGAAAAAATACATAAATATTAAAAACAAAGTAATTGGAATCTTATATCTAGAACCAAAATAAAAATCAAACAAGATTTTATATTAAAGACGGGAGGTTGTAGATAAAATAAATTAAAATTTTATATTTAAAGTTAAAATAAAAATTAAACGAAGTCAATACAAAGAGTAGAAGGCAGCATATGTTTCTTCGGTCATCATAAGATTGGGACTAATGGTTCAACACTCCTAGGCAACAACCCAACCACTCAAATCCACGTGGCCTAGATTATTCTATTTGGAAGCTACGTATTTCTTTTTCTGAGTTGGGGTTCACTTCTTTGCTTGTGCGCGTGGGACCCAGCGTGTCGTGAAAGACAGAAAGAGAAAGATCATGCGGGGGGTTTTCAAGTTTGGCAACCTCCTGAGATATTTGTTGAATTCAAGATTTTTTTTTTTACATAATTAGAATAAAATTATTTTTAAAAAGAACGCTAGGATCTTCAATCTTTCATTTGGATTGAAAAAAATTGAAAAAAATGAGAAAAAGTACATCTTTAAATAAAATACTCCTCTTGTCTTTAATATAAAACCTAATTGTTGAGTTAATTTTGATCCTAAATATAAGACCTATTTCTTATATTTATCATTTTTTTTTAAAATTATCATTATGAATACTCCTTCAAGGTCTTAACCATAATCAAGTAGAAGAGGAAAGTAATGTATTAATAAAGATGATTATGGTATTTTTTAAAAAAAATGTCATATTTTTTTGTAATTAACTAATTTACCTAACTTCCCTAATCTAATCAAATTAGTTAAATAGATCTTATATTAAAGAGCGAAAGAGTATCAAATTTTAGCCTTGGAAATTGTTGAGTAAGCTTTCTTCTCTTGAGACTCACTTCATATAATGTTAAACCTAAACCCATTTATAAGAGTAATGATTTTTAGTATAAAGTGTTTAGGCTTTAAATCATGTCATTCAACTAATAATTGTAAATAGGGGTGTTTACTTGTGTCATGTCTCAGCATCTCATTCTAGTCCTAGTTATTTTAGGGTGATGTAGTCCCGTTTCAAAAAGGTTTTGTTACGAGATAGTCCTGTTTCAAAAATTTACGGACAAAATGTCTTAAGACACAGGACGGGATGCGAGGTGTCAAGTCTCAATATATTATTTTCTTAATCTTACAAATTTATTTTACTTATTATTAACATAATAATGATATAATTTGTATGATTACATTGTGTACAATTTATAAGTTCTTTATATGATTTTTTAGTATATTTTTTGAATTTAATTTATTTTCTGCTTCCAAAAAAAATATTTTTCTTTATTAATTGTGGATTACTGTTAATTTTTTTAGCTATTTTTTATATAATTTTTATCACGAATTTTTATACTCTAAATATATTTAGTTTTGAAATAAAAACTTAAAAAATTTTTAAAAAAATAAGTTGGACGAGACACGAAACAAAAAAGCCGTTCCGTCCCATGAATACCCTACCCCCACCCCCAACCGGAAGCAAATTCCCTCAGCAGTCCATCCTCTCAGCAGCTGATCGGGACCATTGATTTTATTGAATCGTGACTGTTCATTTTAATACTTTTAAAACACGTCCAATACCCGTGAAATGCGCAGATTAGCCCATTTCACACGGTCCACAATAATTTCCATTTTCAGTTATGGGCTTCAATGCCCCGTCAATTTATTGAAAAAAAGAATAATTGCGTTGACTTAATTAGACAAAAATTATTTTGGTAATTTAATTTTATATCAAGTTTTTATTTATTTTTTAATTTGAAAAACTGAAAAGTATCTTTTTCAGTCCTATAATCTTAATATTGTTAGTCTTAAATGTCATTCTTTATAATAATAACTATTTTAAAAATTAAACATAATATGTCAATATTTGAGAATGACTGAAAAAATACTGAAGCAGCAAATTTATATTCTTTTTTATAGTGCCCTTAAAATTATAATGATTAAAAAAAATATTAAGTAAATTCTACTTGAATGTGACCAGAATGAGTCGTTCTCGTTAGCGCCGTGCCACTTTAACATAAAAGTTAGTGTTGAAATTGAATTTGGCCATAAATATAAATATAAAATATCAGTCTATTTTATTTATCATTTTTTCTAAAATATCCGTATTAATTATAAAGGGTTCTCACAAAAGAATAACTTTAATCATCAAATGCACATGATTAAAGAGAATAGTTTAGAGAGATCAACATATATTTGTAACAAATAACTAACTTAATTAATTTTTTTAATTAGTTATCTAATTTTTATATTAAAGATCAGAGGTAATATTAATTTGTTGTATCAAACTGCAAGACCACAAGGGAAAAAATTTGGAGAATATGATGAATATTAAAGATATTTACATGATAAATTACCTGATTAAGTACTACTTTTATGTCTTGCTTAGAATGGTGATTGAAATCTTTAAAAGAAATTTTTTAATTATGACTATATAAATATGTGTGAGGAATTTTGTCTTAACTTATATAAATATGGTTATGATAAGAAACTCCAAACAAACACTTGGCTTGTTTAGAATGTCTTAAAAATAACTTTTTAATAATAATTTATAAAATATGATATAAGTATATAAAAAGAGTTTTGTTTCAATTTAAGTGTTTATGCATTGAAGATCCAAGCAAGCCTTTAATCGATAAAAAAAGAAAAATTTTGTTGCTTGGTCTGAAATGTATAAACTTCTAGTTTTTTTGGGCAACAATCAAGAGGTGAAGTTATGTTCTAAAATAACAGTTCTTTTTGGTCAAAAGGTTCTAAAATAACAGTTCAGTTGTATGTATGACAAAACCGATATATACTTTTTAAAAAGTTCGCTTTCATTATTTTTTTTAAATTTAATAATTTATACGATAATAATAAAATCAATTTAATTTAACATATGTTTCTAACATATGAATGTTTGTCCAGGAGAAATACAAGGTTAAAAAAAAAGAAAAAGAGGAACCACTCGAAAATTTATTTAAATCAAAATACAGTGGAATTTTTAAATTTTGTTTCTTAGGATTTTTAGGGCGAGTTATATATATATATATATATATATATATATATATATATATATATCTCTACAACATAAAAACTATTTTTAAATGAAAAGTATCGCATAGTTACGTGTAATTATAACTTCGTCGCCTGTGATATCTTTAATTTATTTTACTAGTTAAAACTTAAAAAAACTATTTGTACAACTTAATAAGAGATATTTAGTAAAATATTAAAATAAATAAAACTAAAGATAAATCTTACTTACGATTAAATGTTATAGTTTTAACCAAATAAAGCAAATGATGGCAAAAAAAACCAAATAAAGTAAAATTACATGGAATTTAATTTGTAAGTATAATTTTAATAATATTTTTAACTTAAAAAGGGCGGGAGAGATCTAAAATGGGAGTCACGGGATATAATGAAAGGGGGAAAGATTCTCTAATTTATGGATTGAGCATGTGTGACTAGGGAGTTTGGGACCCACTACTTTTTTTTTTTTTCCCTTCAGTGATATATGACAGATCAGAGAAGTGGTCCCTGCATGTGATTATGTGAATTTTTTTTTTTGACCTGAGATTATGTGAATTTGTAATTGGGAAAATGACTTGAAAAATTTCCATAATGAAATGGACAATCACATTTCAGTGCCAAAACAAGGAAATAAACAATTACTTTTTTTTTTTGGGGTCAACTTACAAAAATGAAGGGATTAGTTCCTCACAACATAATAAACCAAAGATCGAATTTTCATTGAGAGAGGTATTCGTATTTAGTATCCAATAGTGTCTCGAATAGGATTATCTCTAATAGGAGAATACCTATGCTTTAGCAAAAAAACATATTAATTATTTAATAAATTTTTATTAATTATATGTGATTTAAATATAAATTATCCGTTTATTTGTGGATCGGTACTTTTTTATTTAAATGTTTATTTTATGAATATTTTTGTATACTTTAATTATATTATTTTTATAAGAGGTAAATTAGAAATTATTTGAAAGTTAAAATGAGATACCAAACCATTTCTCAAATGGCAACATTCTAATATTTGGGGTTAGTTATACAACAAGATAATGAAATCAAAGGAAATATTAATGAGAATTCAAATTGGATGTTTTAAATAAAAAGCACTACTAGAATCTGTCAATTTTTTAGATCAAAAGATGATGATTAAGGAGTTGTCAATACTAAACAAATACTTCATAGACTCACAGATATAAGATTAAATAGTCGGAGGATTTTTAGAAAGTAAAAAAAAACTTAGTCAAGTTTCTTTTATTCATTATATCAAATTCTCCTATCACATATGTGTATTTTTTTGTTTCATATGAATTTATAATTAAATGTTATTAAATGTTAATATTTTAAAAATAAAACATATGAATATAAAGAATTGAACGTAAGTATTATAAAAGAGATATCCCAAATTCTTCGCGGATTAATTATAATTAGCCAGCTTATATAGATTTGATCCCAAAAAAAAAGAAGAAGAAAAATTATTATATATATTTGTAATCTATAAATTAATTTAAAATTGTACTGTAAACCCAGTTGCGTTTTCTATACGTCTATGTTCTTTTCCTTGCCCTACTCATCAGTTAATTTCATTCTCATCATTATTTAGGTTCTTTGACCTTTTTCACCTTAATCCAACGGGGGACGTACGGCCCCATTTGTTAAGGTATTCAGTAATTTGTATTTTGTAGTTTATTTGATTTGGACCACTCCTCTTCGATCCCCACTTGAGTATCTCTAATTTAAAAGATGTGGGTGTAAAAATATTGATACATAAATATATTCATATAACATATAAAATTTATAACCACTAACATTATTTATAAATCATTAAAAAAGGAAAAAATTATCATGAGGTTTCAAATGAAGAAATTTAATTATATATTAAAAAACATCTCCTGCCCCAAAAATATAGAAACAAGCTCGCCAGTGTGAATTCCATCTCTCGAATCTTTTTGCGATATCGTGGAATACGGTTATAATACAGACCAAAACCTAAAAAATAGATAATTAATTTTTAAATATTAAAAAAATTAATTAAGTTAGTAATTTATAATAAATATATATTGGTATCCAATCATTATAACCATCCCTTAATAAAAACAACATTTACTACTACTTCCGGTTCTTAATTTAAGATCCTGTTTGACTTTTATTTTGATCCTTAATATAAGACCCCAATCTACTTTGTCTCTCATATTTACTCAATTTTTTCCAAAATAATCTTTCTAATAATTATATTTCTAGTTAATACACTTGATTAGCAAGAATATTTTAGGAAAAACAACACCTATTTAAAATAAATAACTAACTCAACTTACTTCTTTAATCTCTTCAAATTAGTCAACTGGCTCTTATAATTAGGATCGGGGTAGTATAAAACAAGTCTAGGTGCTCATATTTGAACTATTCAAATTAGATATGAACCATCCAAATTTTAAAATTTTAATTAATTATTTTTAAACAAAAACATATTTTTTTAAAAAAATGATAGTTAAGAAATTATTTTTATTTTAAATTTCATACCCTATAAAATGATTGTCTTAAAAAAATTAAAAAGAAAAAATCCGGACCGTATGAATCAAATACAGATGGTTCAAATCTTGAGGTTGGGGTGCTCATCACTCTGATGAGGGCCCAAACTTGTTTTCCTTACTATGTGAAATCAATAAAAAATACTTTAATGAAAGAATTGTACATTTAAGAAATAAAATAAATTGAAATCTTATATTCAGAATTAAAATAAATTGTCACCAACAAGAATTGGTTTAGTTGGTAAGGAATCAGTTTATAACCCACAAGTTCGTGAGTCCAAATCCTGTTATTGATATGAACATCTTGTTAATAGCAATCTGTAGGTATCTTTGTAGGTACTTTATAAGTTTGAAGATATGCCTTAATCCTGAGAAGTTCCTGAGACCCAACTCACTTAAATTTTTGTCTACTAAAAAAAATTCAGCATAGTTGCCATATTTAGAATGAATGAGCAAAAGAGCACCTACTGCAGCAATTAATTTGAGAACTCCGAGAAATTGAATCGTGATACTGCCAAAATGACACCCGCTTATATTTTCCTGTTGCGTTGTCCTGAAAGTTCAAAAGACAAAGATTCATGACAGTAACAAAAAGAGCACAACTAGTGTGAAATAGTATTCTTAACATAAGACCTAGCTTGTAATTCAAATTGAATTATCAAATATATTTTATATTAAGAGCCGAAAATAATATTACAAGAAGTAAACAAAACCAGTTACATAATCACAATAAAACCAGGGAAGCTGCTTAATTAATCACAATAAAGCCAGGGGAGCTGGTTAATTATACTTGTTTTGGTTCTTAATATAACTACTACTCAACTAATTTGAATAGTTTGAGAAAGTTAGATAAATTAGTTTATTATAATAAACATGACATAATCTCCCTGAGATATTTTTATGTAATGTGAGACATACTTACATATAAGCTCATAAATTAGATAAATTAATCGGAAAAAAATGATAAATACGGAAAATAAAGCGAGTTAAGTTCTTATATGTTTAGAATTAAGTCTAAGTCCTAGCTAACTCCTGTAAATTACAGACAACCATAACAAAAGAAGTAGACAAAACCAGTCACAGAAACTACATAACTAAAGAAGTACACAAATCAGTTACAGCAACTACATACATAACAAAAGACAAAACCAGTTATAGCCATATATACAGCGCTTGCTCAGAACTGTTACAGCAACTAATTTTCAGGCTTAGCAAAAACACTTATTCATATCCAGCATCTTGACAGTCAATAAAGAGTATTTGAGAACTCTTCCAGTCAAAAGATTGAAACCAAAAGCAAATGACAATTCATCTTCATTCTGCAAATATACAAGTTAATTCTGCATATAAGTTCAGTTATGCAAGATACCCCAATATCTTACTCAAAATCAAGATTGAGTTACTGGTGCTGCTCAATGCATCGAAGCACCCAAGTAAGATATTCCCTATATCTGACAAAAAATCACACATCAATATATTCAGTCACACAAATAATAGCGGATCACATCGGTTTTTCCCTCTTGAGGTATGGCATAAAATCCAATCAGCATGCTCTCATCAGAAATCATCTTGACATAAGCTGAAACACGCTCTTGGTTGGAAAGTCCTTCAACCTTCATAAGATCAACAAAGAGAGACTCCTTCATGGCATCCATGCGCTTCTCACGTTCAACCCTACCTATATGCATTCCCAGACGCTCACTTGCCTCCTTGAGGCTTTCAATTAATGTATGAGCAATCTTCTCCACGCCTTCGAGTAGCAAGTCATCACCATCAATGCTGTTTCGCTTTCGCTTTCTGAGCCCTGAACTTGCATTTGACGGAGCCTGTTCAATTAGACCCCGTCTTCGTCGTCGCCTCCTTAACAAGATAGCTATGCACGCGCAAAAATAAAACCTACACACTGCCTCAGCCATGCTCATCCACCAACACGACAATCGCAATAGTACTCCCTTTTCTTCAGATAGTGCCATAGCTGTGCAACCAATTATACAGAGATATAAAATAATTCAGTTTAACGTATGCAAGTATACTGAGTTCAGCCGCGTATAATAAATATAGGAGACAGAGACCCCTCTGAAAACAAAAATATAGAATCAAATGCTATGGATACAAACATATGCGAGTTCTGAGCATACACAAAAGTCAGGGAACTGGGCACATTAAACTATTTAGCCAGTGGCAGGACGATAATAAGCAGGTATAGCAGTTACAAAGTCATACATAGCGCTCGGGCGAGGCGTAAAGTACGAAGTCCGATTTGCAAAACCATTATCAGAGATGCTTAAGACTTTAGAAAATAATTTCTAACAATCCTCTGGTTCAACTGTTATCCATTTCTCCCGCGACCTCTAATCACTCCATCCCGTCTATATTATAAGAGATACGGGAATTAGCGGCGGAGGAGAGGGTAATGAACAGGATCAATACGCTAACCTAACAGAGTCTCAATCAATAGGAGAAAAAGAATCGAGCGAGGGTCGACCACCTTACCAGCGAGACTGCGACTTGCTTCTCGAACTGATGAGAATCGAGAGGGGAGAGCTTCGACGGCGACGGAGGTCGATGAGAGTGAGAACAGAAAAGTGTTATGGTTAATTTGGCGCAAAATTGCGAGGGTACTTCTGTCCGAGAATTATTATATACCGGGGTAGTTTCGTCCTCAGAGTTTCCAACCCCAAGATAGTTTTACATAAAACAATTTGGGCCTTTCTCTGATCCAATCCCAATTCGACTTGGGCTTTCTCTTTTTTACCAATCCCAATTCGACTTGGGCTTTCTATCAATTTGTCCAGATGAATTGGGAAATCCTCTTTTTTACTTATCTAAAAGTTTTCTCTTTTCAAACTAAAAAGTTAACAAATGAAATTGTTATGATTAAGATACAAAATCATAAAGAATAAATAAATTCAAACTATTAAAATATTTAATCGGAGCATTACTTTAAAATTTATAAAAAAGGAATAGTAAAATATTAAATTTCAACTATTAAAAAAATATCTGATCATATCTAATAGTTGAAATATGATATGGAAATTGAGAGCTTGTAGAGGCTGAGATGAACATGCAAGATGCCGGTTTAGATCTCATGAGAAAATGTTCTCTCCGACATGGCATGGAAAATGATCATCACGGGGAAGGCAATTGGATTTGTGGGTTTTTTTGGTAAACTAACGATGGTTCCTGCTGCAATTGCAGAACTTCGAGCCAAGCTACATGGACTTCGTATGTGTTGGAGTAAAGGATTTCGAGACATTATTCTTGCTTATGATTGCATTGAGGCTATAGACTTTGCAACAAGAGGGTGTGATGTTGTTTATCCTTATAGTGATACTTCTCATGTTTTTAATATAAGACCTATTTAATTAATTTGATTAGATTAATGAAGTTAGGTAAGTTAGTTAATCATAAAAAATATGATATGTTTTTCTAAAATACCATAATTATTTTTCTTAATATCCTCTCTCCTTCTTCTATTTGGTTATGGTTAAGGGAGATCAATAGGGGTAATTTAGCAAAAATCGATAAATATAAAAAAATAGGTCTTATATTTAGGACTAAAATGAACTCAACAATTAAATCCTATATTAAGGACCGGAGGAGTAATACCAATGATATTAGGCTTGTGATTCACAAGGAGTGGAAGGTCCAAATCAATCATGTGTTTTAGGGATGATGTTTTGTTAGTGGATCATTTAGCTAAGTATTCCCACGATGTAGTGGGATCTTTTTGCACTTTTGATCAAGCACCTTCTTTTTTGTCGAAGAGACGCCGAATGATGATCAAGTTCTATTGAAAAAATGTGATATGGAGAGAAGTCAACTCCATTTAAATAGGAAAAATGACACATAAAGATCATAAAAATTACAAAATCTCATACCAGAATTTATTACAACACTTTTAAAACATTTTGATAACAGTCGACTTGCAAATTATATCTATCATTTTATTAGAAGTAATTCTATTCGAGATATTGTTGAGCATTAAATATAGATATTTCTCCCAACAATAATTCTAATCATAATTGGCCATATTACGAGGGAATAGATTTTTTTTTTTTACTAGACCCAACCTATTTGTGTCATCAAACAATTCAAATGTGAAGGAAAAGATCATAGGCACAGAATTGATTGAGGACAAGAATAGTGTTTTCCATCAATCTCTCCTTGATTGAGGTATGATATTTTCTTTACAAGCAAAAAGCCCAAATATGCGGCGAGACAGTAATACAAATGCGTATTTTTCACTGAAATGAAAAGGAAAATAAAAAACATTCTTTATATAAAAAAAAAAAGATAAGTATTTTCACGAACATACACGAGGATGATTGGGAGGTATTTAATTACAGCTGTTATTTTATTTTATCTTTTCTTTACTTCATTCAGCTTGTAAGTATATGTAATTCTTTAATAAATTTGGATCTCTCAACTGAAAAAATTAAATCTTAATTGAACTTCAATTAAGAGATATTAGTCACTATATACTGTGATCTAGGAAGAGTTACAAATCTATTATTTAAAAAATCAGAAGTTTTTAATTGTAAGTAACTCCTCCCTCAACACCGTCAGATCACAATCTAATGGTTGGTTGATAATGAAGGCATGATTGAGGATATTCAAATCCTATTTTAACAACTTTTTGATTTTTGACTTTTATATATTCGCGGCTGAAAAAAGAACTCTTACACATTGGGTTTTATATTAAAGTGAAACACAATCAATCATGAATTACTTATCGGTTCTTTTCTTTGATCAGCGAATTAGTTATTGGTTCCGTTTATTAAACAATTAAGAATACTCAAAGTTAAGCAACTAATTTGTTGGTAAAAAAATTGTTGTCTGTTATTCTTTTCTCAATTAAATTACCTAAATCATCAAGTGATTACACTAAAAGTAGGAAATTTTTCTAAATAATTTCACACGTGGAATTAAAAGTTATGACCTCTCAATCACGTTGAAAATATATCAGGCCAAAAAATTACATTGAAAATTAATTGGATTTTCCCAACCGATCTCTTTACTTTTCTTCTACTTTTTAGCTTTGAATTATTTATTAAACTTCTGCACTTTTGCACATCCAACTTTTCTAAATTTTTATTAGGGAAGAAAAGAAGAAAAAGAATAAAGGTGAAAGAATATAAAATTATGAAAATGGCAACGAATCAAAGGAACATAATCTAAGGATCAAAGCCAAGCAAAAGAGGAGCGATTCTCAACAAAGGCTCCAATGCATTTGGCATAAACTTTCTCGCAAAAAGAAAGCACACATTGGTGACATTACCGTTATAAGTGCAATGGCCTCCATACCTAATTCGATTCAAGAACTCGTCTGTAATATCTCCCCATCCAAATCTTCCTGGATGTGGGCCACCCCTCGACCAATCAACCCATGTAATACTACGTTTAGAGTTCATTTTATCATACTTCATATGCACAAACGTTGGTATATAATGCTCGTCCATGTAACAAGGTGGACGACATAGTTCCTGAAAGATAGGGTAATAAGTGGTATCAGAGACAAGTTTGATTGCAAGATCACGATGGAGTTCAAACCATTGAGACCCTTTTCGCCAATTGGTAATGTTGATCATGGGTGACATTTTAGGGTTGTATCGTCCCCGACCTGGCTTTCTGGGGTCGTCAAAAGTGCTTAAGAAGGAGCGAGATGAGTTGATGAGATAGTTGTATATAGTTTTGAAGTTGAAAAGAGGGATGCAGGATTCTGAAAGAAGAACAAAGCGTTGGTTTGAGATGTCATCAAAGAGCGCATTTGCTACAAGACGCCTTTCTGCATCTATCATTGTTGAAGTTCCCCAAAAAACTGGCTGCAAATTGAAGACAACATTATATTATATTTCAAAGATCATCTCACTAGATACTCTCCTATGTGGATATCACTTAAAGACAAGTGGAGAATATAGTAAAATACAACATTCAATCTTATATATAAGACACAAATAATTGAATTACTTGGATAAAAAAATTGGTTAAAGGAAGTCAACTGAAAAATATATTTTATATTTCAAAAATAATTTTTTTTGGTGGAAAGAGAGTAATAGAATGAGGAAATAAGAAAAAGAGGTAATTACTAAAGTGAAATAGCATGTAACTAATTGGGGTTAAAATAAAAAAATGTTAGTTAAAATTTCAGGCATCCTTTTAGGTGTATCTTTAAATAAAGCAGTGCCCACCTAAAAATTATATCTTCTCCATATATATGTAGGAACGAAGGAGTACATTTTTGGGTTCTTCTCGTTTTCCTTCATTCATTCTAACAGGATAGATGCATATATTGGGGGAAATTACAGTCACTATCCTTACTGTAATGAGGTAAAAAAGGTTGGTAGTTGAATCTGTGTAAATATATAAAAGTAATTGTATTGTATATATTGCTAACCTGGCTAGGGATTCTTCTGCCAAAGAAGACAGAATCTTCAGGGAGAGTTTTATTGAAAGAAGGATGCTGATGTAAGTAGATGTTGTAGAAGCCTTCATGGCCTTTGAAGAATCTCTCCCATAAGGGTCCCAGTGGCAGTGAACCTTTTGCTAGGAACATGAAAGCCACTTTAGGGTTTTTCTTCTTAAAATCATCATCCTGCTTCATTCCTTGTACCTTAATTGCTTCCGAGAACAACTCTTGGTCTGTCATATTATGCATGAGAGACACCTTCGTTGTACTTCTGATGATACTTGTGCCGGACATTAATAGGTTTTGTTCCGGCTGTGTCGACGGTGGGGCTAGTGTCGGAGCCTGTGGCCGGTACGGTGGTTCTGAGGAGGCTGGATTTACATGGTAAAGAAAGTACTGTAAATGAAAAGAAAAGGTTTTGAAATACAAAGTGACTACTGTTCCTAGTGAGATACCAACAATGAAGAAGACAAAGTGATAGAAAAGGTTTAGGTTTAGACGCAGATGAACAATATTGGATGGTTTGGGAATCCTGAGAAATGGGTTATGCTCCATAATTGTTAACTATTTCTTGATCGCTCACAAATAGGGAAAGAGAGCAGAGAGTGATATTCTTATATATAAGTTTCAAAAGGGATTTGTGAGAACACTTTGAGCTCAAGTTATGGAGGACTAGCTTTCTTTAATTGTTTCAATTCCAGCAGACTTGTTTCCTTCTTCATTTGTTCTGGTCAAGAAACAATAATAGAGAACCGAAAAAGATTAACATACAGCAACTTGTTAGCTTCTTTCTCATTGATGTTGATTGGAGTGAAGAGGTCAATATATACGTGCAAAATATTTATTCCATTTTTATAATATAAGAATCAGGCATAATCATCCATTTGCAATTAAACAAACATTACACACTGCATCAACGAAAAGGGAACTTTTCGTTAATTTTCCATGAGTTAGAAATTTACGCCTACGATATATTCTTACTACCTCTTCTTAAATCCACTTCTTATCGGATATAAATCAGCCGAATTAGAAATGTATGGGGAGATTAGAAAAAGAAAGGATAATCGGAGAGTAAATTTCTACTCCATATAACTTTAATTTTCTTGTGTCACTCTTTTTATAATTGCATTTTGTAAAAAAAAATTGATTTGAATTTAAATCATAAATGAAGGTTATATAATATATATATTTATATAAATATATACTAATTGAATTTTTAAAAGATATATAGAGTTGATAGATTTCAAGAGTAGATATGTATGTCATATGCGTCTAAGCAATTTAAATGATAAATTAAATTAAAAGTTAGTGAATAGGAAGGTAGGTACGTAACTGGGAAGTGGTTTGCTTTGGGAGTATGGAGACCATAATAATTATTGAATAAGCCTAATTCACTTGACTTACTATATTATCGGAAAAATCGGAGCTAATTACTAAGTTTCACGTGTTAGCTCCTCTAATTACGGTTTAAAGCAACCCAAGAGCGACGCAATTGAATATGCAAATTTCATAGTTATTCTTTCACTTAACGTTAACCCCACTGAATTGCTTCTCGGTCTGAAACCTGACTTTCTTTTATACTAGTGTGTGTATATAAATATATAAATATATATATAACTATATACAATTACACACACAGACACACATGTTATCTACCTATTGGTCTGAGACTTGGCCTAATTTGATTTCAAATAGTCGTCCAAATATCTCAATTCACAAGTTATTTGACTTGACTTCGCAGAGCCACAATCACAAGTAATTATAGTTGTTTTATAGTGTGGTGTGAAGTGAGAAGCTATGTTCTTCATCCTCGTCTGAATCTTCAAAAATAAGGTATAGTTTGGTCAAATTTGTACAGAAAAATTGTGATTGAGAAGCATGTGACAGCTTGCCCCAGCGAGGAAGAAGCAAAACGAGGGGACTAAAAGGGTCAAAAAGAAAAGAAAAGAAAAGAAAAGGAATAATTTTTTTGCCCCTAACACTCGGTTATAAATATAAGAGTTAATAAAATAATTTATTTTAATCATAAATGTAAGACAAATCCTAATCTGCTTTCTTTTCCACATTTATAATTTTTCCCCTAAACTCTCTTTGATTTTTTGATTTTATACGATTAAACACATTTACATATACAAATATGTCAACGTCGTCCAAATATGGCTCTCGCGTTATTAGCATTAGAGCAACTTGCCGAACTGAACTCTTTTTATTAATTGCACATATTAGGAGGATTTTCCATCGAGAAGTAATTCCCAATACAAATTATTAAAATGTTATTTGAGAAAAATCAACATACTTTATTTTATTAATAATTAACTTAATTAATTTTTTTAAAAATATCTGTAAATGAATCACCAAACTTCTACGCTAGGACATTAGGGAGTGCAGAGCAAGTTACCGGTTTTCCTCCACTAATTTGTGTTTTGTCCTTTCCTATAAAGTGGATGTCACTGCTGGTAGACGAAAAGAAAAAGTTACTGTTGATACCATTCTTACTGCTGCTACGCGCAGTAGCCGCCAAACAGATCCCAACCATGACCTAACAATCCACATAGAGATAATTACTACCGAATAAATGAGCAGAGAGTGGAAATATGGGACGTCTGAGAAATTTCTTTAATCTCACTTGGCGTATGAGGCAGTCATACTTTGATCAAACCAAATGAAACTTCCATTCATTATATAGAGGTTGAAAAATGATTCGCATCATTTATGATTTGACTTGATACGAATTTTGCATTTCGCCACTTTAATTAATACCTACTAGTTTCTACTTTCCAGTGTCATCTTCTGTGAACCCTATCTTCGTAATGTCATCATTGAAGCTAATTACCACTATCACTTTCACATCTTGTGCGTGTGCGCTTTTTGTAGTCTTCCCTCTAATTACAGTGGACCAACGACACCTGCGCATCCAAGCAAGAACTGATAATGCAAACCAACTGCATATTGCAAGTTGGCTTGCAGCAAGTTGCAGTTTTAGTGAGTCAAGAAGCATGCTTTTAAGATCTAAGATAGGCTGTCATTTAGCCAACCCGAACTTGTCATAAGATGAATTGGCAGGCCCGCCAACCCAACTCTTTTTTTTTTTTTTTTAATTTGCTGTAATATTTTTTTTAATTTTTCAATTAAAGCTGTCAGCTGAAAATACCTGCCTCAAAACAGGCTTCCATTTTGCAAACCCAACCAGTCACCTTTTGGTGGGTTGGACCCTCAGACTCATATTACCACCTCTAGAGGTGAGCTTCACCTTTCCAGGTTATCAACAAGTTCATTTGCTTATTCGACTCCAAACATTTCCAGCGTGAATTGTTCCCAGAAAATTAAAGTTCCAGTCCTTTACTGTGCAATATAACTCACGTACACTGTTATAGTGTGCATTGAAAAAGGAGACTTCAAAGATATCGTCAAGGATAAGTGGCATAGAGATACCTATTTATATCAGGTCCTCTAAGAGAGAAGTCGTTATGTCAGTTTAACCCCCACCCAAGAAACAAAACAAAACAAAAAGGGTTAACAAACAATCTATGCTTAGAGTCTTGTTATTTTCAAAATCACAACGCTTTCATTATTATGAAGGGTAAATCACACATGCAAGCATAATTATAATTCACAACTTTGAAGCGGGACACTCTAGTTGTTCAATCTGCCAATAGAAGTGAGAATGTTCTCGCTGGCTAATATCTATTAAACATAAAATTGTGACCATTAACATAGATGCTCACCAAAGTTGACAATGGATGGTTCTGTTATTTCCACGAGCAAAACTGTGGCATAATCTTGAGTTAGCCTCTGGCAATCACTAATGGCAGACCAATGGTTATCCTGCGGAGCAAAGGGAGTTGCCGAAAAAGTCCATGTGCAGCATTTAGACTCTGATAAGATGAAAATCTGGGGAAGTTCTTAAATTGATGGATTAAGAGCTCGTTCTATTTCCTCCAGTGATCGACCCTTTGTTTCGACAACATTGCCAGCTATGTACATGACAGCAAGAAGACAGACGGCTGCAAACCCTAAGTATACAGAGCTGATACCAAATTTGTTCACAACACTCAAGAAAAAGAGGCCGATGGCGAAGTTGGAGATCTGATAAGATAGAAAATTCAGTTTCATGATTAACAAAATTCTTAGGCAAGCAATATAATCAGTGTAGGCGCAAAATTTATGCTGCAGCTAAACTTCATGCAGGAAAGAGATGGGGAAGATTCAAGCAGTAAAGGCAAGCATATACTGAGATTCAATGTTTTTATTTGAATCCAAGTTGCATAACCTGGTTGTGTTATGTTTTAAAGTTCATACACCACTTTTTTAATTAGGCAGGGTCCCACTCCCCCTCCCCAACCTTTTTGCTTTTTATAAACTTTACGAAGCAGTAATTTGTATTCATGGTAATCTCAGTGGTAACTAGTTCTTGGTTACTTTATGAAATTTTAACTCATTTATCCTTTTGAGAAAGTATTTCTATTTAAAATGCCGATAGCTTTGTGGCCTAGCAGCATATCACTCGCCCTCATTGGTGACAGGTCATCGGTTTGATCCTGTATTCTATCTAGTAATTAAGCAAAGAAAAAGGATTTTTAAAGCAAGATGAGGGCAATAAATAGAGGTACACTTGTTACTCTAGAAATAACTAACTCACCCAATGCATGCCAAACGACAAAGCAACCGCTTTTGCTCTTATTCTGGAAGCAAATATTTCAGGTAGAAGAAGGCCAGGCACGGGACCAGCACCAAGAGAGAAGGATAAGACATAGCTGTTTAAAATCCATAGACCACAGAGTCAAAAGAAATGAACAGCCAAAAAAATATATTAAAAAGATTAAAATAATTGAGGTTTGATCGGTTCAATGAGAAGAAAAAACCATTACTGACAAAAATAAATAACTTACAGAACAGTTCCAAGGACAGCAAGTGTGCCAGAATATGGTGCAAGGACATTCCAAGTAAAAGACACAGAAAGAAGCAACATAGAAGCAGCCTGGGTGTGGGCGTGAGAGAGAGAGCAGTTAGTTATATATGAAAATAAGATACTGGAAAATTCAGGAACATATGATCAATTATACTAAAAATGTAATTAATTATCACAAAAAAGCAATAAGATCTGAAAAATTAAAAAATATATTAAACATAGGTTGGCACATGAATTTTTTCATTATAGGAAAAAGAGGCATCTGATGAAATTTGCTTGAAGATACATGAGACTTTACTATGTTCAAAGGCTTCAAACCCAGCCCATCCCACTTCACACCCTTTCTCATGCTCTAAACCCCTGCTTCCCTCTCTTCCAGCACACCAAAGCCCAATCAGCCAGACAGCTATCTGTGGTGTCAATTCCTGTTTTTCCGTTCCTGCTACCTCACACCTTTTTCCTCCAGGGGAATAGCTCAGAATATCATCAGCCAGTAGGCCATAGCTATGACTGGATCATCAGGTACAAGCTCAACTACACTCCTACCATACACCATAGTATTATTAGTAATGCGGCCATCAGGTATGCTAGCCCAACAATTTCAAACCAAGGCTTCCAACAAACCACCCAAACCCCTTGCCAGAGATCACGTGTCAAGTAGCTTTCTTGG
This sequence comes from Neltuma alba, assembly GCF_004799145.2. Lineage (NCBI taxonomy): Eukaryota > Viridiplantae > Streptophyta > Magnoliopsida > Fabales > Fabaceae > Neltuma > Neltuma alba. The sequence continues at coordinate 46,116 of NW_021633967.1, forward strand.
TTCATATTTTAACATCTGAAACTTATCCCCATTGTACGTTACAATGGGCCGGAAACAAATAGAATGTTCAAGTGTGAAAAGCATATCAGCACATGGTACAATGAACATGTTTCCTTTGCTGAAACTGCTTTACAGTATTAAGTGTATAATACTTGACCTGAGAAAGTTGTTACCAGCTCCATTTATATTTTGTTACGTAGACCTTCTGAAATTCAGACTGAGTTGAAGGACGAAACACATGGGTAGTTTCGCACTCGTCGAAATGTATATTATTACTAGCACTGTATTAGGTTGATAATAATATTTTACAGTTTTCGGTTAAGTGTTTTAATTTAGGTCCTTTTGTCTAGTTAAGTCTATCTCATTTAAACAGGGGGAACTTTTGAATTTCAAGATTTTAATTCAAAATATGTAGTAATACAGCATAAAATATCTCATGTTCATCTGCTTTAGGTCTACGATTCATGTTAAAACTAATTATTACCATTCCACCAAAGCTCGTCATAAGAAGACTTTTCCGTCCTTGTTTGTCCATCAAGGATGAAGCAACGGCTGTGCCTGCAATGAAATCAAACAACGGTCACAAAAAGCATCATATGGGTGCATATTGCACAGTGATCATATTATTTGAAAAATCAATACTAACCAAAAACATTAGCTGCACCAACCAGAGCGCTGGCGGCAACATCAGAAGCAATTCCAGCACTCCGGAACACAGAAGTAGAATAATATACCACAGCATTGATTCCAGCCAACTGTTGGAACAAGAAAAGTGCTGCCCCAACACTGACAACTGCATTCAGACAATTCAGAAATGTTACACCGATACATATTAAGAGCACAAATCAACCGTAGGATAAATCAACATTAAGTTGGGGAGTGATATTTAACCATACAGCTCATGTCAAAATCAATGTTAATATATAACTCGTTGAGTGGGGAAGGCCTCAAATAATAGAAAATTGTAAAAGGTCCCATAAATTATCAAATTTGAAGCATTAGCCAGGTCGGAACAAGCAAATTGACTTCCCCAAATTACATGTCGGTAAAATTGTCACAACAACAAAAATGGTAATTTATATTATACCATCCATCATGTGAACATTCTTCAGACATGCAAAAAGTACGATCATGACCTTCAAAGTGCAGGCATATATTAACGCAAGTTAGCACAGCATGAATCACACATAAATACACAAGATAAGCATTTCATACGCTGTTATCAAGATGCCTAGTGGCATCCATTATAATTAAAGCTGTAGGGTGACACCGATTTTGGGTTCTTTTGTATCACCCAAAAACCCTGGAGTTCTTACATGAACCTACTTTTAATTTTTTCCCCTTTTGTAACTACTGATTGTATCCTTCTTATGAAAATATTCGATTATCATCGCAAAAATGGGAATCATAAATACCACAGTATCCAAGATATCAAGGAATGTGAGATAATAGTGTACCGAATGGCTACAAGATGTTTCAGGTGCATAAAGTACAAACCGAAGATAACAAGTCTCCATAAAATTTCAAGAATACCTTTCCAATATCGGCTAGAAAAGAGATCAAACCATCCTGCTTCAGGTTCAGAAGAACCTTGACTTCCAGTTGCTAGGTCACGCATAACCACAGGAACTCTTTCTTTTCCATATAGTGTTTCAACAGCTTTTTCAGATTCAGCAAGTTTTCCTTGCTGTAAATTAATAAATGTAATTTGTTCAGAAATCTGGTTTTGCAGAACAAAAACTAAAAGAAATGATAGCATAAAATCCTGATTGGAAATACATAAAAGACTTAAAAAGATTACAATCATGCATGCACACACATTCTGTTGGATAGGATTCAAATCTCACACCACAATGAATATTCTCATGAGCCCAATTTTGATGCACCTTAGATGAATAAATTCCAATCTTTATATAAGATGATATAGAATATATAGAATACCAACATATACATTGCAATCCCATGTTGGATTTGTCAATTGAATACATGAAAACGTGTTGTTGAGGGCATTGGAATAGAAACTTCTGAACAGTTATTTTTGTAATATACAATTTTCTCCTCATGTAACATATTGCCTTGATAGTTGAAAACAAAAGACCGAACAGTATCAGAGGAAAACCTGAAACAGCCAACGAGGACTCTCTGGAGAAAATCCCATTCCTAGTGCCAACAGAATAGATGGAACTGCTGCAATGCCAAACATTGTCCTCCACCTGACAAGATAAATTGCTTTTACAATGATGATGATGATTAATGAGGGTATAGAGGATGCAAGTAAAGAAACATTCATGGAAGGTCAATATAGGAAACCCAAAAGATATTCACAATGGAAGACAGAATGCAAGTTTGTTGCCTTCTTCAGTACAAGAGAGACAAGTTGCAAAACAGGAAAAAGATTCTAGACCAACAAGCAGAAATAAATATTAAAGATCATCTGGACATTACAATAGTTAAAGTTACCAGTCTTCTATTTAGAAAAAGAAAAGAAAGCTGTGCATAGGACTGCAGCTGTCCAGAATCCACCGCAATCGAGTTTTGTATTGGCAGTTTATAATGTTAACAGTCTTTGAGATGTAGAAGTAAGAAGTCATATAGCTCTTATCAAGTTGAGATTTAGCTTGTTATACATGTTATTGGTGTATTACTTCATAAATACTTCAAACTGTTGTCAAACTTAGTTGCAAAACTTCAATATGAGAAATTTGATCACACAAATACACTTTTATCTAAAAAAACAAGTCAACATTCCTATGCTCTCCAACGAGCTGCATTGTGCATGTCAATTATGGTGGGGAGATCACAACCTACAACTCTAAAAAAGAGATCTTCAGGTACACTGCAGAGCCGAAGGAGCTGAATTACTCACTTCACAATAATGATATTAATGTCAGTCGATGTTGCAATACATGCTCTGAATACAATTAGGAGAATCCATTATATAGTTTTTGCAAAATTCTTTTCTATTAAAACATTTTTAATGCCGCAACATTTATTTCTCCCACAAAAAAAAAATACATATCACCACTTATTGGAAGAAATAAGCAGCTCACAAGATGGATAGATGCAATAGCTGAATACCAGATGGGATTTCCAGCAAGAGGCAATCCAGCCACCAGTGCTGCAAGAATCCCAATACATATAAAAAGTTGATTAATAGATCCAAGTGCACCACGGATTTCAGTTGGTGAAATCTGCCATTAAAAAGTGTAACCACAGGGTCAATAAGGAATACGAGAAAATGACCATAATTTTGTAAAGTTCACTAATTTATAGAGGCAAAACCTCAGATATGTATAGTGGCACAATAGCAGATGTAACACCAATTCCTATACCAGCAAGCAAGCGGCCAATGATCATTGTCTGAACACTCTGGGCCGTAGCACTACAAACACATCATATTTCAGAGAATCAGTTTCTATAGGCATATAAATCATCAAATTTTTAGCAAAGGACAATTGACAGACCAAAGAAATGCTCCAATTGTTAGAGGGATTGCATCTAACTGAAAAGTCCTAGTTCTGCCAAATTTGTCAGCCAATGTTCCACCCGTAAAAGAACCAACAGTGGCACCAGCAAGTAGCGTGCTGACAATCCATCCTACTCAGAGAATTTACATTCAAGAAAATCAACAGAGAACAACAGATGGATCATACTCCAATAAAACTGGACTTTTGAGGGAAGAATATTATAGATAAGAAACATAGATTTAGAAGACAGAAATATAAGGTTGGCCAAAAAAAAAGGGAAAGCAGGAATAAAAGGAAAAAAATTTCAGCTCAAGCTTTAAAAATTAGAAATGTTCTGTTCAACGTTGCAGTAAATATCAATACAGACAGATCCGTAATAGTATAACATTCAACAGTGTGCTGAAAATTTTGCTTTGTGTTGGGAGGGGGGAAAAAAAAGCATGAACTTTTCCCTTCTTTTTTTTCTTTTTTAAATTTTTGGCTGATGCAATGAATTCAAATCCCGTTGTACCTAATAAAAAGTTAAAGCCTTCTACCTTGTAATGCAGTGTTTTCAGCGATTCCAAGATCTTTGGCTAAGTACTCAAGAGCACCATTTACCACCCTGCACCAAAAACGACCATCATCAGAATTTTCCCAGATATAGGGTACTATTCCATAGAAATCTGTAGCATAACAAGGATAACTCCACAAAAGACACCCATATGTTATGCAGCCAATAACTGAACACATCTAATGGCTGCTGACGTCATTTATAATACTTAGGTTTCAGGGTAAACATGATCATATATTAACTATACATTCAATTCCGTGGTAGTTAGAAAGAAGATATTCATACCCTAGATGATAACCAAACAACATCGCTCCAAGACAAGCAACCCCAACATATGGTAAAACAGTTCCAGAAGATTTCCCCTGAGGATTTGTAACAACATTCTCAATATCTCCATCTGCAACTCAATTTTACTTGCAGTTGTAAGAGCATGTGTATGAGGGAAATAGGAGCAGTACTAGAAGCAGTGTTTATATATTTAGGTGACAGAAACTATTTTGACATCATGACACATAACACAAGTATAAGCAATTACCAGCATCTCTGCTTTCAGAATCAATGCATATGTGATTTCAACAGCAGATTTATGTAATATAAGCGAATTCACAATATATTTATTGTGAATATAGTATTAAGAGACACAAAATAATTGCAATGGAAGAATACTATAGATTGATTAGAGGGCTAGGAGAAATTATATGGTAAATGCTGGAAATAAATCTATACTAGAACTTGAGCATGAATCTCACTCAATTAACATGTACCAGACTTCTAAAATGTCCGACCCATTAGCTAACAGACTGAGAAAATGGGAATAGCAACCTGAAATGTTTTTCTTCAACAAATATCTTAAATAAGATGCTAAACTCATAACTGACTCCACTACTCCTTAACTTATGCAGCACGCAAAACTAATGCTGTTAGACAATAAAAATGCTCAAAAACAAATAAAAAACAGATAATAAACAGCCCTTGTTTGCTGCCACATGGCTTTCTACGTGTGTCAGTAATAACAGGCTTATCATGGATCCTAACAATGATTCGCAAAGAGTTCATTATTCTTAAATGTCGAATTCGCAGACACTGTAATTTTCAACTTACAAGAGTCATTCATACACCAACTGGATTGAAAATAGCAAATGGGCAGAGCAGCACTGCCTCAGCAAGCATCATCTATATTATGCTAAAACATATCACAAAGCTAAGGGGTATTCAGATTGACTAAGAATTTTTCCAGTCTTTTTTAATTAAACTTTTTTGCTGAAATACCTATCTGACTTGACAACCGCAACAGGTCATACCAGAACTGCGGAAATTAAAGATTGAATAAGCAGCTCTACCATGCAAGGCATCAAACAAACTAAACATGGCCCTAAGAAGCACGAGCATCGACAAGAACAAGAGGCACAGAATACAACACGAACACCATGACAAAACAATTCGGATCTAATCAGAAATATACTGATTCGACTTCCGAAACACTACTTTTTCATTAATGGTCAATATATTTGATTGCATTAACCTGATGGATGACTTAGACAATTGTAATTTGCAAATTTCAGAAATCAAAGGTAATGTTAAGTAGTAAATTAAACACAGCATAGAAAGCAGAAGCAGACAAACCGGAAGCCTGAACCCTGATGAATCTGGGTTTCGCCGATGAGCCAAAGATGCCGCGGACACCTCTTGTCAGTTCAGCTTCCATCGTGAGCGGACCAACCCCTAAACCGAAGCAGTTCCTCATATTCGTCATGCATACGGTTCTTGACCTCACAGTAGTTCTACTAGTAAACACGCTTGGCTTTTGAACCCTTAAAGTGTTTCCCTTAATGACAAAAGAAGACGCCTCCATACTATATGACTGAAGACTCCAATACTCAGAAAGTCAAACACCAAAATTATGACAATAAATAAAATAGACAGCGGTCAGCAAAAGGAAATTAAAACCAATGCAGTAAACAGAGCAAACCATGAGATGGATTTAGAAGCAATCCTATAATTTTGAGAATCAGATGACACGAATTAAAGAAAAAGATGAAAGTAATCGCCGTATTAAGAAGGGTGATAATTGAATAGCAATGAAAGCAAGACGCAGAAATCAACCAGCGACTTTTTGCGCTTACCTCAACACCTCACTCACTGAATAGAGAATCCTATGGGGTTCCCCGAGCAATCTTCTAACTTTGTGGGTTGCTCTGTATGTATGTTGCAATCGGTTTGGCAATTTCAGCGGGACACAGTAACAGAGTGAGTGTGATTGAAGCTTCGAAAGGACCGCTACTGAATGAAACCAACAATAACGACGAAGTTGGCGAAGAATTCACCTTCTGTTATTTTCTCCAAAAAAAAAGCTCTTTTTGGTTTGGTGTTCACTGTGATTCTTTTCAGGGGGAAACAAGTGGAAAGATCGGATTTTTATGGAGAATTCTGAGTGAATGAAATTACTGCTGTGAAATTCTCGGGAAGATTACGCAAGATTGGCAATTAGATTTGTTTGACGCTGCTGATGTCGAACTTCCACGTGGGGCACAGACATTGTGTGTCATTCTTTCGCGGCAAATTCGCATGAAAAGTAGCCTGGGGATATCATATTTATGGGCCCATGTGACTTAGCATTAGCAAAAATAAAATACATATGCATTTGCAAATTAACTTACTTCATTTACAAATCAAATTTAACAATTTATGTCTATAACTTCCACATGTTTGAAAAGACCTCTTTACCCTTCCAGATGTTCTCACACGCTCTCCCCCCTGCCACCCTGCCACGACGCCTTCTCTCTCTCACAGTCCTACACTCCTTCCCCACTCCCCTCAGGTCCATTGTGTTGGAAGAAGGATTTGGGGTTTTATTTTGTTTTTCCTGGATTGAATGGTTGTCGATGAAATTCCCCGGTCATATGGGACTCTGGTTATTGATGCGTGATCATCAAAATTTCCGACTTTGGGCTCATCAGTTTTCCATGGCCGCCACTTTTTTTCTTTTTAATTGCACCAGCACTTGTTCAAAACTTCCATTAACCTAGAACTAGCAAGCCAAAAGTTCATTCAAAGCTTTTTCTAATGGGAGTCAGCAAAATATAATTGAAATCTTTTTGTCAACAACTCGAAGCTCCGCGAACCAATTCCTCTCAACCCTGCCTAAATTTATGTGCATGAGCAGCTCTGAAAGTCCTCACTTTCGCCGAAAGTCGACAGGTAAACATGGCACTTGCCGCCTATCTCCTTTACATGAGTGTCCTTCTGTTACTTAACAATGGAGACTGCGTGAGTTGAGTGAGTCTGCGTCTGTCTCCGAAATTGGGGATTCTTCATTTACGACTGTGCGAGGGGAATGAGGCAGGGGAGGCGGGCTACGAGTAAGCGAGGGACAGAGGGTGTTGTAACGAAGGGTAAGGAGATCTCTTTCGATTTTTTTACTAATACCTTGTAAATAGTAAAAAAAAATTTCCATCAAAGTTGTTCAAAGTTTAAACAACTTTTAAAATTTATTTAAGCAAAAATACTTCAATAATCATCCTTTTCCGTGTAATTGAATTTTGACGTAAACAACTTCTAAACTTCATCACTTCTTTAACAATTTTTTTATAACCTGTCACCACACATTGATCTCCTGAAATGATTTTAATAGTAATTTGATTATTACTTAAATAATGATAATAAGTAATGATTAGGCTTTAAAAATTAAATAATAAATAATGATTAAATTGATATGAATAAAAAATAAAAATTAATTTACCTAGCAAATAAAGATTTTCAGTAGCACATCTTGTTCTTCCCCACATATATTGTGGCTTTTATTGTATATTCACTTTTTAAGTTTGATCAAATGTCTCATTTATTTGCGTAGTTGGTATACGGAGAATTCAAATTTTAGTTCATTATATTTGTAGAAAAATAATTATTTTTACTAGACCCAACTTTTATCTTCCATTGGTAATTGACATATATTCAAATCAAATCAGTACAATTAAACTTAAAGAATTGATTGCAGGAGCAACTAATGTTTCATTTGACAGACCAACGTACTCAATTAAACAAATTGATTGCGGATGTACAAGATGTAAAAACTAAAAGATTTAAATATAAAAAATCAAAATATTATTTATATATTAATTATGCATTATATTAGTTAGTTAATTTTTTAAGTCCTCTAATTGAGCTATTAATAATTTTCAGCTAAGTTTTTACAATTTACGTTATACTTTCTATTTTCTTAGTTAAAAGTTAAAACTCTTTTATAATTTATTATAACCAATATTTTGTTTTTATATGACTTATTTTTCTAATTTTTACAAAATATTTAAGTTCAAAAACTTCTATATTTTATAATGGATTGATTTGTAATATGTTTTCAACTTTTATAACCGATTTTTTTAAATTTATTATTAAGTTATGTTAGTCCAGCTATAACTGTTTGTTTTTACATCAAAGTAATAGTCACCGGTATTTGAACCGTTCAAAAATATTTTTATTTTTTTCTAATTAAGAAAATTATCTTAATACTATAAAATCCAAAATGAAAATACTTTTTAACTGTCAACTTTTAAAAAATTATTTAATAACTAATCGTGGTTCTTCGGCTTTTTTATTCACATACTTTATTTTACTCAAATGCTATGGCATGGAAAATATTTATTGAGATGTTACATTTCGAAATCGTTCAGGTGGTGATCAGGTTTAAATTATTCATTGAAAAATTTATTCTTACAAAGAACGAATTCAATGGGTGTTACATTAAAAATTGAATAACTCTATCTTACCAAAAACAAGTTTAGTGTGAGACTTACTGTGTAGGACAACTTCACTTTTTAGTATGGGACAGTTACGCCAACCACGCAGACAAATGAGACGTTCAATGAATTCAAGAAGAAGTGAATATACCAATATAACATGTGGACACATGATACTAAAAGTCTTTTTTTTGGGGTAAAAAATACTAAAAGTCTTTATTTGTAAGTTAAATTAATTTTTATTTTTTTCATATCAATTTAATCATTATTTATTGTTAATTTTTTAAAGGGAAAATCCCAGAAAAAGCCCTTGGAATATACCAAATCCCAGATTGGGTCCTAAAATTTCGAAAATGACAGAATGGGTCATTGACCCAATCTATCATTTGTGAAATTCAGGCGAATTGACATTTTTGCCCCTGAGTAAAAGTGAGTAGTTATTCTCTAAACAAATCTAGGTAACGCTTACACTGTTTTAGTGATTACAAGATTCGTTGTAGTTAATAATAAGGTACCTGACAATAATAAGATACCTGACTATAAAAAAATAAGTAGTTATTTCTCTACACAAATCTAGGTAATGCTTACATTGTTCTAGTGATTACAGAATTAGTGTTGTAGTTAATACAAATACCTAACTATGAAAAAGTGAGTAGTTATTCGCTACACGAATCTAGGTAACACCTAACTCTTATAGTGATTCATTGAATCATTGTAGTGAATGAATAATGAGGGCAAATTGTCAATTTGCCTGAATTTCACACAAATGACAGATTGGGTCAATGACCCATTCTGTCATTTTCGAAATTTAAGGACCCAATCTGGCATTTTCCATATTCCAAGGACCTTTTTTGGGATTTCCCTTTTTTAAAACTTAATCATTATTTATCATCATTATTTAAGTGATAATCAATCATTTTTAAAATCATTTTAGGGGATCCGCGTGTTGAAAAGACCTCTTCTTAATACATAATTATAAAACCATTTTTAAAATGATAACCATGGTAGAAAAAGAATAGAGTTAGAGCGTTAAATACTACTATGGTTATAAAGATTTGACTTATTCCGAAAACATCCTAAGAGGCTCATGATACATAAAACACCCATAGGTTAACAACACGCAGACAAGGCCTCAGGGCACAGTAACTGCCCACAACCCCAATATAACATTCATCCACACAGACTTAGGGCACAAGAAACACAGGGTGCTCAACCTAACCCACAAGTCATACACATAAGAGTATTGCACATAGCAGAGTCTTATGGCCTTCAGCCATTTTAACAACATTCATCAATACAGTCTCCAAACAAAGAGAGTATATGTCAACACAATCGTAGGCTCTAAGATAGCAATATACATAACATTACATGCCTAACCAAAAAGAGACTATTATGCTATACTCGCCTGTGCCTTTGGTTGCTTCCCTTCGCGCTGAGCCAAACTGGATGGCTCTTTTGAAAAGCATTGATGAATAGTGGGGTGAGATGTAAAGTCCGAATAACCAAGTATTAATTTATGACATATATAAGTAGGATGGCAAGTTGGCGAAGTAGTGCTTAAATATAGTTTAAGAAATAAATAATACTTTTAAGATATAATCACATAAAAAGAGTATATCTCACCATCCACAACACAATTCATAAAAGTATATATTACCACAACATAATGAAATATGTCATCTCATCACCTTGCTTCTCCTTATGACTCCTTAACAAGGACCCGGCTTTTTGTGCTGAGTAACCCTGCCAAAGGTCACGCCACTCACATCAAGCAATGTCCCCCTCCTGTACTTACACGCGCCCAAGAATGGACTATGGTGCAACAGGTGTCTGTCTAAGAGTTTATTCTCAATTCCGGGCCAAGGAAAAAGAAGAACTACAGGGATCTAACAAAAAGGCCAAACATTGGGATCCGTAGTGTAGGCCTGCCGCGCGAGCTTCAAGAACAATTATCCTCCACATAACAAAAATCCCATCCTCCACTATGAACCCCATGCATAGTCACAATATAAACCAAAATATCATAATCTTCAAAGTAAGATGATATAATTTCAAATAAAGTATACACATTTTCATTTCATTTAATAACATAATATTAGTATATTAAATTCAGTACTACAAGAAAACATAATTTCTAATAAAACACAACTCAAGCATAATTAAATTAACATACTTCCCACTTCACCAAATTTGTCATATAATAAAATATATATTTTATTCATAGGCATACTTTCACACAAATTAACTTGAGAAAATAAAACATAATAAACACCTTACAATCCCAAGGCATTTATATAAATAAATTAACCCCAGTTACCTCTACTCCAAGCTTAACCTCACAATTTGAGAAATAAGAGAATAAATTACAGACTCCAAAGTACAGGATAATCTACAAATAATGTAGATACAATTTAATATACATACCAATAAATAACTTAAATTACATAAGATTTATTATTATTAATATATATACATATATTTACTACTTGAAAAATTCTTACTTCAAATAACAATTTTCCTCTACCCAAATAACTCATTTAAATCATAAACAATTATAAAAATATTTTTTTAACCTAATATTGTAAAAATCTCAATTTATAAATTAAGTTTCCAGCTTTAAAATTTGTCTAATAATATATTCTCAACCTATTTTATATTTTAACCCAATTAAAATATCAATAATAAATTAATTAATCCAAATAGTTATTTAACTTAAATTTAATTGGTAAAAACATTTAATATATCTTGAATAATACATTTTCCAACTAAAATCTTAGTTTAAAATTCTCAAAACAATAAAAATAACTATAAACCAATTAAAATTTTAATAATATATAAAGCACCCCAAATAAATTATTTAACTTAGTTTAATTGGTATAAATATAGATATATATTCATAAATAACAGATTTTTCAACAAATAAATTTAATTTTAAATACCAAAAGTAATAAATGGATAAATCTAAACTGATTAAATTTCTTAATAATATATCTTTAAATTTCTACAGTCAAATATTTTCGAAACTCAATACTTACTCTATATCCAAATCACAAATTTTTCTCTAAACATTGTAGTAATACTACTAATATAAAGCTATAAATATATAGAAAATATTCATAGAGAAAAAATTTAATAGAAAGAAGTTTTTGTATACCTATATGATCCCCAAAGCTTACATTACTCTTCAAACTGCTAACACTTGTCTTCTTTTCTCTCGGTCTCTCCTTCTGCGCCCTTCACTCTTTCTTTCCATTCTCTGCGATCACTCTCTCTCTTTTGTCCTTCAAATTTCACCGTCCTTCCTCAATTTTTCTCATTCATTAATTGTTCCCTCCATATTTTTCTTTCTTCAGCCAAAAGCTTTCCCCCAAAATTCCTCTTCCTCTAAAATACGTTCAGCTTTCGGTGGAAAGCTGAACATGTTGTACCTTCCCCTCTCTCTTTTTTTAAAAAGTAAATTATTATTTTATATAATAAAATTTATTATATTATATTTTTTGAAATAATAATTATTTTTTAATATTTAGGATGTTACACACGTGTGGTGAGAGATTGTAAAAAAATTATTCAAGAAGTGATAAATTTAAAAAGTTGTTCATACCCAAGATAAAGTTCAATCACAAAAAATGATGATTATTGAAGAACTCTCGTTTTTGCTTAAATGAACTTTAAAAATTGTTCAAGTCTTGAATAAATATCATTTGGGGAAATAATTCCCATCATGTAGGATTTTGGTGAATTTTTTTACTGTTTACAAGGTATTAGCAAAGAAATGATCTTTTTTCTCAATATTTACACAAATTACAAATCAGTACTCAGATCTCAATATTATTGGGATTTCCTCTTAATTTTTGTGTGGGGGATTAGCATTTAGTTTTCTTACCCAAAATATTTTCATATTTTTTCTTCTTTTTGGCCAAATATGCTTATATGCATAATTTTTTTTCAACTATAACTTTTTATATTAGAAAAATTTAATCTATATGTAA